>NW_028324301.1:27880949-28063449 GCF_058129835.1 Hydra viridissima
AAAGTCCAAGAATGATCTTTTTTAGTCAAGTGTCTTTTAATGCTTGTGGAGGAATGTTTGCACAAAGGCATCGGACAGCTAACAGCGTACCTCTTCTTGGTACCATAGAAAGGTACAACCCTGTTTACGGAGCCACACGCTGCAACTAATGCGGCCCTGACTTTGTTTTTGAGCTTTAAGTCTCTCTGTTCTTGTGACTGCCTTCTTTTCTTTTTTTTCGCTTTAGAGTTCGGAGAAGGGGCAACAACAGTGTTGTTTTCTTGTGAAGAAGACATGTTCAGGTGTTTGTTTGCAACGGTTTATGCTAAAAAAAAGAAGACAGTTAGTGAGAGTGTTTTTCTTCTGCCTGCATCCTGGAATCCTGGAATGTTTACAACTGCAGGGAAGAGCTGTGTTTTTTCGAATCCTCTGCAAAAGAGAAAAAAGAAAGAAAAGAGAGCAACAAGAAGAAACAAAGTTTCCACTAGCAAATGAAAAAGAATGAGAGCAACTAGCATTACATGCATGGTGGCAGCAGTGATTGCTATTATGAGAAGGAGAATGAGAAAAAAAAAAAAAAAAAAGAAACAAATAAATAAAGAGATGGAGTTTGAGAGGATCTCGCAACCATATGACTCAAAGAAAGAAACTGTGTTGAAAAAAGGCAAGAGAGGGCAAATAGAACTTGCTAACAAGGACAAATGACAGACATAACTACAACAGTAACAACTCTCATTGCAAGCATAATAACAACAGCATCAGCATCACTGACTCAGAGAGTGTTGACATAACAAAAAAGAAAACAAAAGTACAAGCCAAGTGGGGGAACATTAACAAACACTCATTGCAACTATAACAACAACAACAACAACAGCAACAGCATCACTGACTCAGAGGGTATTGATAAAAAAAAACAAGCAAAACAAAAACAAACAAAAAAACAAATAAAAAAACAAAACAAGCAAATTGGGTGAACAGTAACAACTCTCATTGCAAGCATAATAACAACAACAGCATCAGCATCAGCATCACTGACTCAGAGAGTGTTGACAAAATAAAATAGACAATAAGCAAGCAAAGTGGGTGAACAGTAACAACTCTCACTGCAAGCATAATAACAACAACAGCATCAGCATCAGCATCACTGACTCAGAGAGTGTTGATAAAATAAAACAGATTATAAACAAACAAAGTGGGTGAACAGTAACAGCTCTCATTGAAAGCATAATAACAACAACAGCATCACTAACTCAGAGGATATATAAAAAAACAAACAAACAAACAAACAAAACAAAAACAAAAAAAAAACAAGCAAAGTGGCTGAACAGTAACAGCTAACAGCTATCATTGCAAGTAAAATAACAACAACAGCATCAGCAACATCATCACTGACTCAGAGAGTGGTGATAAAATAAAACAGATTAAAAAACAAGCAAAGTGGCTAAACAGTAACAACTATAAATACAAGTAAAATGACAAAAGCAGCAACAGCATCACTAACTCGCAGGGTGTTGATAAAAAAAAAAGCAACAAACAAATAAAGCAAGCAAAGTGGGTGAACATTAACACTCATTGCAACTATAATAACACCAACAGCAACAGCATCAGTGACTCAAAGGGTGTTGATAAACAAAAACAAAGGCACAAACAAAACAAGCAGAGTGGGTGAACATTAACAACACTTATTGCAAGCATAATAACAACAACAGCATCAGCATCACTGACTCAGAGAGTGTTGATAAAATAAAATAGATTATAAACATGCCAAGTTTGTGAACATTAACAAACACTCATTGCAACTATAACAACGACTACAGCAACAGCATCACTTACTCAGAGAGTGTTGAGAAAAAAAACAACAAAAAAAACAAAAACAAAACAAAACAGAAAACAGAAGTACAAGCCAAGGGGGGGAACATTAACAAACACTCATTGCAACTATAACAACAACAACAGCAACAGCATCACTTACTCAGAGGATATTGATAAAAAAAACAAACAAACAAACAAACAAAACAAGCAAAGTGGCTGAACAGTAACAGCTATCATTGCAAGTAAAATAACAACAACAGCATCAGCAACATCATCACTGACTCAGAGAGTGGTGATAAAATAAAACAGATTAAAAAACAAGCAAAGTGGCTGAACAGTAACAACTATAAATACAAGTAAAATGACAAAAGCAGCAACAGCATCACTAACTCGCAGGGTGTTGATAAAAAAAAAAGCAACAAACAAATAAAGCAAGCAAAGTGGGTGAACATTAACACTCATTGCAACTATAATAACACCAACAGCAACAGCATCAGTGACTCAAAGGGTGTTGATAAACAAAAACAAAAGCACAAACAAAACAAGCAAAGTGGGTGAACATTAACAACACTTATTGCAAGCACAATAACAACAACAGCATCAGCATCACTGACTCAGAGAGTGTTGATAAAACAAAATAGATTATAAACAAGCCAAGTTGGTGAACATTAACAAACACTCATTGCAACTGTAATAAGAACAACAGCAACAGCATCACTGACACAAAGGGTGTTGATAAACAAAAACAAAAACACAAGCAAAGTGGGTGAACATTAACAACACTCATTGCAACTATAACAACAACAACAGCAACAGCATCACTGGCTCAAAGGGTGTTGATAAAATAAAGAAATAAAAACAAAACAAGCAAAGTGGGTGAACAGTAACAACTCCCATTGCAAGCATAATAACGACAACAGCAACAGCAACACCATCACTGACTCAGAGAGTGTTGATAAAATAAAATAGATTATAAACAAGCCAAGTTGGTGAACATTAACAAACACTCATTGCAACTATAACAACGACTACAGCAACAGCATCACTTACTCAGAGAGTGTTGAGAAAAAAAAAACAAAAACAAAAAAAAAACAAAACAAAACAGAAAACAAAAGTACAAGCCAAGTGGGGGAACATTAACAAACACTCATTGCAACTGTAACAACAACAACAGCAACAGCATCACTTACTCAGAGAGTGTTTATAAATAAAACAAAAAACAAAAACAAGAAACAAAAATACAAGCCAAGTGGGTGATTACTAACAGCGCTAACAGCAGCAACAACAGTGTCTTTAGAAACAACAAACAAGTACAACAGCAACAACTGCTTTTACAGAGTATAACAATAACAACAACATGGCACTAACAACAACAAAAGGGTTGGAATAAAAACCTGTAGGCAAAAGGAGAGCTGCATTCAGACAAGATCGATTACAAAGAGGCTCTTCTTTAGGACAGAGGAGAAACTGCTTTTGAGGGACAGAGGGACTTTTGTTGTTGTGGTTGTTGTTGTTGTTGTGCAGAAACCAACAAACTTTTATTGAACCGAATATAACCGAATATAACCGAAAGTCTTGTTTGCTTCTGTTTTGTGCCATCAAGAAGGGAAAACAAAACATCACAAAACAAACGAAGCAAACGAAACAAACAAACAAACAAACGAACGAAACAAACAAAAAAAAAAAAAAATTAAAAAAATTAACAAACAAACAAACAAACAAACAAGCAAACAAACAAAAACAAATAAGAAAAACAGAAAACGCAGTACCGAAACCTCGCCATTTTTTATCCTTCCTCAAGCTTTCTCTGGGCGCCAAAGACCGAGAAAGTTGAGCAAACGTGACGTTGAGGGGGGGGAGGGGGGTACTTAAGGACAGCAGACCGACCAATGGCACGCTTAGGAGAGACCCACGTGAATGCTACATTTTCTTTCTATGTACGCTGAATCCGCTCAAAGTCTGGAATTTCCAGCATTCACGTGTCATCACTCCAGCCACCAGATTGGCCCACACTTTGCACACTTTCAAGACTAGAAACTCACTTGTGCTCAATTTGAGCAAAAAAAAAAAAAAACTAAGTCTCGCATGGCGACAACTTTTCCAAAAGCAAACAAAGGCAAACGAAGGCAAACGAAGAAAAAACAAAAACAAATAAACAAAAACAAAACCGAATAGGGAGAGAGAGAGTGAGTCGACTCATTTCTTTCGACTGCCTTAAACGAGAAGTCTAAAACGTTTAAAAGTTGAAAACTAAGTTTTTTAAATGAACTGCACCGAAAAAACTTTACGACAGTTTAGCTGGTTAAAAACGCAGAGGAAAATATTTTATAAAATTTAAGCGTTCTAAAGATGTCCATTTTTGTTTTTGTTTTTTTTTATTTTGGTTTGTTTCTGGCTTGTTTCTTTCTTTAAATTCTAGCGATCGAGCATATTTGAACGGTTTCATCAACCTGTCGGCGCACGTGCTCGAGAGCTAGAACTTTGATTGCTTTTGTTGTTGAGAATTGAGAATGTCCGAGCAGGTTTTTTTATCGATTTCATCGCTTGTGGCGAGGCAAAAATCAAAACGCTTTTTGGACGAAAGAAAAGAGATTAAAAGGAAAAAAGAGAAGAAAAAAAAAACAAAAAAATAGGTTATGTGTTATGAACATTTATTTTCTCACGCGATGACGTCTAGTTTTGTTAGAGTAATTAAAATATGGTATCAAGTTTGTAATTTCTATCTTATTTTTAGTTACGGATAATTGCCAATTATGTCACGTTTAGTATACACAACGCTGTTTTCTTAATAGCAATATGATACAAACAAGTTATAAAAAAAAAAGCGTTCGCTCGATCTTCCTTAGTCAGTTGAACAAAAAGAAATTTTCACAACATATGATTGATTTGGTTGTCCTAGCAAGCTGTTTTAGCAAACGGCTAGAGGTTGCAACTGTTGTTCATTGAAAACGAAAAATCTAGCGTCAGCAACAAATTTTTGAATACATAATGTACGCAAAAGTGGCACTAACAAATGAAAATGTAAAAAAACTGTTTACCTTGATGCCAGACTCGCAGAGATGTTGTCGCTCGTTGCTATCGACTGCGAACAGCTTTGTTGTTTTTCGAAGTGCCTCTTCATTCTACTTATAGCCGAAGTTTTGGCTTCGAAAAAAAATACGAACGTCGTTAAGCTCAACGAGCTGCTTTAATTGTTGTTCGTGCGAAAACGAAATGCTTAAAACGGATAAAAGTGTTGGCGTAATTACACTTTTCGACCGCGATGCAGTTTGTCAACTCTAGCGTACTTTTTTGGCTCGTGGAGCAAAAGCCTCATGATAATAGCAAAGGCTTAAAATGTCTTAACATGTCAGCAAAGGCTTAATATGCTTAATAAACTGTGGTTAAGTTTTTGCGGTGCAGTTCATTTACAACTTAATTTGCAACTTGCTGGCACAAGCAAACGTTTATGACTTCTCGTTTAAGACAGTTGAGCGAAATCAGTCGACTCACTCATTCTCCCTTTTCTGTTTTGTTTTTGTTTTGTTTTTTTGTTTTTGTTTTTGTTTTTGTTTGTTTTTTTTTTTTCTTTGTTTGTCTTTTGTTTAAAATGTAAAAAACTCGAAAGGAAAGTTGTTGCTTTGTTTGCTTATTGAAAGTTTTCGCCAGTTGCAAGACTTAGTTTTGTTTTTGTTTACTTATTAAAATATCGAGGAAAATATTTGAGGACATCGCATTCTAATGGTGCCTTTATAACAACATCTAACGATTTAACGTTTAATGTTGTGCTCAAAAAAAAAATTCCTTTTATATCTCTCAATGGTCTCCAACGATAAAACTGCCGACCAATCGCAACGATTAAACAGCCAACCAATGGCAGCTCAATGGTCTCCAAACAAGAGACTGCCGACCAATGGCAGCTCAGTGGTTTGAGAAGTGAGATCATTCGATTTCCTTTTATTATCTCCAGTTTGAACTAGTGCTTGGCTTGTGGTGCAGAAACTAAAACTTCCCGTTTTTGTATTTTGTTTTGAATTTCTTTGCTTTGAGCTTTTTAATCGATCGATAGCTTTAGGAGAAAAGAAGAAACCCCTCTGACGAAGTCTTGGCTTTTTTAAAAACGCTCAAATTTTGGCAAACAAATCTCATACGAAACGCTACTTTGATGTCAAGCTTTCGTTACTCCCTACTCCCTTCTAGCGGAGGGCGGCAAAAAGGTGTTGCATCCTAGAGCTAAAAGTGAGGAGGGAAGCAAGTTTTTTTTTCGTTTTGTTTGCTTTTTTATGTTTTTTGTTTTTTTGAGGGGGGAGAGTTAGAGGGTAAGGGGGTTAGGATTAGAGGGGGTTGGGGTTACGGTTTGGAAACCTGGGGACGAGGATATCAAGCAGGAGTTTAGTGTTAAGGTTAAAGGGCCCACGAGGGGCGTCCTTCAATTGTAAAATGCCTTTAGACGCACGTGTCTAGTCGTCTCGTTGCATCGACCTAGAGGAGTTTTCTGATAGATCTTGCGCTTTGGGCTCAGTTAATCGGTCTGTATCCATTGTAAACACGGTGTCTGCCGTTAGAAAATCGTTAACCAGGCGTTTGTGAGCTTTAACAACCATCCCTTTGAGTTTAAAACGAACGTTTCTTCAAAAGCCACTCGAGATGGAGGTACTCACGGAGGTTTGTTACGGTAACAACCCTGTGGTTTGCCATCTTCTTTCTTTCCGCAGCGTCGCAAACGCATCGGCCGGTCTCTTAGGTGACGAAAAAACGTCTGATCTCTCGACTGGAATGCTTAACGTACTAAGATTAGTAAAGTTAGTACTAAGAGTTGCATCTGGCCGCCGTAATTTTCTTCGATGATGTCTTGAAAATTTCGTGACGTCGTTTTCAAACCTCTAGGGTCGATTTTAACCTTCGACCTTAAAGTCGATTTTAGCCTTCGGTGTGGCTCTGTACAACTTTTGCGGTGAAAAAGCTTGCGCGGAGTCTACAGTTGTATTTAGCCGACAGACGCTGGCAACGCAGAAACAGAATGACTCTTGGGCGGCGCAAACCGAGCGTTCAGCAAATTTCTAGCATTTTACGTCAAAGCGGACAATCTGCACGACAAATAAAGCTAACTTTCTCGTTGCAACAGTTAGTCACTGGATCGTTGGACGAGTGTGTACAGCTGTTTTGCGTCGAAAGCCGACCGGTGGTCGGATGCGACTCTTCTTTTCATTCGAAAATCAGAACCTGGCCATCAGTCGTGTATCACCATCGAATGCTTAATGTAGTGATTTCTCGAAACGACAAAAGCTTGTAAAACAAACAGCTTCGCTGTACTGTTGCCTAATATGTTAACGGATGGCCAGGAACAACCTTGGTCTGTAATGAATGAGTTCGTTTTTCCATTCGAGGCACTAATTACTGCAGTTTTAAAAGTCACCTAAAGTATAAGCTCATCTCTCCATTCAAGAAAAACAAGCATCAGAGTTTCGGAAAGTTTGCATGCACGACACCACCATCGATGATACTTAAACAAACAGAAAATGAATTGCAAAACAGAACCACTGAATTGCAAAACATAACAACGGACAGCTTGTAAAATGCATGGTGATGAGCTTCTTCAATCCAATCAAGGAACCAAGCATCACAGTTTCGGCAATGGTGCATGTGCAAATCAGCAAACTGTGATACTTAATCAAACAACTTCACTGTTTTGCTTAGTTTAAGAACGGATGGCTAAGAACAACCTCGTTAGTGAGTATGAAGTCATCTCTTCATTCCAGGAATTAATAATCAGAGTTTTAGAAGTCTCTTACGTGCGATACTACTATCAACGGTACTTAATCAAACAGCCTCTCAGAATGGCCTAGTTTGAGAACGGAAGGCTAGGAACAACCTTAGTAGTGAGTCATCAGTTCAACTTTTCATTCAAGGAATTAAGCATCTAAAATCTGAAAAATAAAAAGAAGAGCTCTTTGTTAGAAGTTCTTATTTTTATTTTTCCTCAACTTCTATTTCTTTTCTTTTTTTACTTTTTTTTTTTTAATGATAGTTTTTCTTTTTTTTTATCTATTTTGTTCGTTTAAATTAATACAACAGGCGTTTTAGGTCGTTTCTGTAACATTATTTAACACTTTAAATTGTAATAAATATTTGAACAGAAGAAAATCCCTTTCGTAACGTTAAAATGTCATAAGAACATTTCATCTTTACCAAATACGCTTGTAAAAATAGTTTCACTTTTAAAGTTTGTTGTATATGTCTTTTAATTTAGTGAATCGCAATTTGGATTTTCTTAGGCGCACATCTACTTTAGTTGCTTTTTCTTAAAGAAAGGTCACCAGAGTTTTCTTACACAGCCCCTGCAGCATAATCTTTAACAAAATACTCTTTTGAAAAGTTTTACATTGAAATAAACAAAAGCCATTTGCGTAAGTAGAGATAACTTAGAGAATAAAAAGTGCATAAACGCCTCGCTACTTTGATGAAGAAGAAACGGATGACTAAATGCAACTTTTTAATTTCGTGTGCTATCTCTTTCGATTAAGGTACTTTTTGAATATTTTTTCAAAGAAATGTTAGCGTAGTTTTCCTTTTTTAAATTTAAATCATGTTTAAAGGTAGTTTTTGAATGTTTTTTCAAAGAAATGTTAGCGTAGTTTTCATCTATTAAATTTAAATCATGTTTAAAGGTAGTTTTCGAATATTTTTTCAAAGAATTGTTAGCGTAGTTTTCCTCTTTTAGATCTAGCTTATGTTTAAGGTAGTTTTTGAGTATTTTTTCAAAGAAAAGTTAGCGTAGTTTTCCTCTTTTAGATCTAGCTTATGTTTAAGGTAGTTTTTAAATATTTTTTTAAAGAAAAGTTAGCATAGTTTTCCTCTTTTGGATATAGCTTATGTTTAAGGTAGTTTTTAAATATTTTTTTTAAAGAAAAGTTAGCGTAGTTTTCCTCCTTTAGATCTAGCTTATAATTCAGGTAGTTTTTGAATATTTTTTCAAATAAAAATTAGCAAAGTATAGTTTATTTAGCATGACATCACAAAATACTAAACTCAAAAAGGCAAGATAAAGTATAAGATAAACGTAAAATAAGATATAGATGAAACAAATGTTAGGCTGCATAAAATCAAAAACTGCATTGCCTATCATAAACACAAATGTCTAGTGAGAGCTTTTAAAGTTCGTTCTTTTCGTCTTTTAATTTGGTGAATCGCGATTTGAATTTTCTAAGGCGCACATGTCTTTCAGTTGCTTTTTTCTTAAGGAAAGGTCGCCAGAGTTTTTTTACGCAGCTCCTGCAGCATAATCTTTAACAAAATACTCTTTTGTATATCATTACATAGAAATAAACAAAAACCATATGCGTAAACAGAGATAAATTAGAACGCAAAAGTGCATAAAAAGCCTCGCTACTTTGCTATAGAAGAAGTGGATGACTGTAAATTCGTGCACTACCTCAATGGATTAAGGTATTTTTCGAAAGTTTTTTAAAAGCATAAATAGCGTAGTCTTCCTCTTTTAAATCTAGCTTATGTCTAAGGCAGTTTTTGAATAGATTTTCAAAGAAAGGTTAGCGTACTTTTCCACTTTTAAGTTTAGCTTATGTAGCTTGACAAAACAACACACAAAAAGACAAGATAAAGTATCAGATAAACGTAAAATAAAATATAAATGAAACTAAAGTTAGGCTGCATAAAAAACAAACAACTTAATAATCTACTAGACATGTTTAAGTTGAATTAAGTAAAGTCCTTTGCGCAAATTTGGGTAAATAAGAGAGTAAAAATCCATAAAAAGAAGAAGTGGATGAGTAGATACAATTTTTTAAATTTGTGTGCTATCTCTATTGAATAAGGTAGTTTTCGAGAGTTTTTTCAAAGCAAAATTAGCGTAGTGTTCCTCTTTTAAATCTAGATTATCTCAAAAATAGATTTCGAATAGTTTTTCAAAGAAAGGTTAGCGCAGCTTTCCTCTTTTAACATTAGCTTATGTAGCTTGACATCACAGAACACAAAAAGATAAAATAAAATATAAGACAAACGTAAAATGAAAAATAGATGTAGCTAAAGTTAGGCAGCATAAAAAACCAACAACATAATAATCTACTAGGCATGTTTAAATTGAATTAAATAAAATCCTTTGCGCAAAAATAGGTATGTTAGAGAGTAAAAGCGCATAGAAAGCCTCGCTACTTTGCTGTGAAAGAAGTGGATGACTAGATACAACTTTTTAAAATCCTGTGCTATCTCTATCGATTAAGGTAGTTTTCGAAAGATTTTTCAAAGCAAAAATAGCGTAGTCTTTCTCTTTTAAATCTAGATTATGTCTAAGGTAGTTTTTGAACAGCTTTTCAAAGAAAGGTTAGCGTAGCTTTCCTCTTTTAAGTTTAGCTTATGTAGCTTGACATCACAAAACACAAAATTCAAAAAGACAAAATAAAATATAAGATAAACGTAAAATAAAATATAGATGAAGCTAAAGTTAGACTGCATAAAAAAACAACAACGTAATAACCTACTAGAATCTAATAAAACCCTATGCACAAATGTAGGTATGTTAGAGAGTAAAAGTGCATAAAAAGCCTCGCTACTTTGTTTAAGGTAGTTTTTGAATAGTTTTTCAAAGAAAGCTTAGCGTAGTTTTCCTCTTTAAAGTTTGGCTTATGTAGCTTGACATCACAAAACACAAAACACTAAAAGGAAAGGTAATATAAAAGTTAATCGTAAAATAAAATGTAGGTGAAATAAATGTTAGGCTGCATAAAAGAAAAAAAAAATCGTAACATAATAATCTTCTATATATGTTTGGATTGAATTAAATGAATTCCTTTGCGTAAATATAAGCAAACTAGTGAGAAAAAGTGCATAAAGAGCCTCGCTACTTTGCTGCAGAAGTAGTGGATGACTATATGCAATTTTTTAAAATCGTGTGCTATCTCTATCGATTAAGGTAGTTTTCGAAAGTTTTTTCAAAGTAAAAATAGTGTAGTTTTCCTCTTTTAAATCTAGCTTTTGTCTAGGGTAGTTTATGAATAGATTTTCAAAGAAAGGTTAGCGTAGCATTCCACTTTTAAGTTTAGCTTAAGTTGCTTGGCATCACAAAACTCAAAACTCAAAAAGAAAAGATAAAATATATGATAAACCTAAAACATAATATAGATGAAACTAAAGTTAGGCTGCATAAAAAACCAACAACATAATAATCTACTAGGCATGTTTAAATTGAATTAAATAAAATCCTTTGCGCAAATGTAGGTATGTTAGAGAGTAAAAGTGCATGAAAAGCCTCGCTACTTTGTTTAAGGTAGTTTTTGAATAGTTTTTCAAAGAAAGCTTAGCGTAGTTTTCCTCTTTAAAGTTTGGCTTATGTAGCTTGACATCACAAAACACAAAACACTAAAAGGAAAGGTAATATAAAAGTTAATCGTAAAATAAAATGTAGGTGAAATAAATGTTAGGCTGCATAAAAGAAAAAAAAAATCGTAACATAATAATCTTCTATATATGTTTGGATTGAATTAAATGAATTCCTTTGCGTAAATATAAGCAAACTAGTGAGAAAAAGTGCATAAAGAGCCTCGCTACTTTGCTGCAGAAGTAGTGGATGACTATATGCAATTTTTTAAAATCGTGTGCTATCTCTATCGATTAAGGTAGTTTTCGAAAGTTTTTTCAAAGTAAAAATAGTGTAGTTTTCCTCTTTTAAATCTAGCTTTTGTCTAGGGTAGTTTATGAATAGATTTTCAAAGAAAGGTTAGCGTAGCATTCCACTTTTAAGTTTAGCTTAAGTTGCTTGGCATCACAAAACTCAAAACTCAAAAAGAAAAGATAAAATATATGATAAACCTAAAACATAATATAGATGAAACTAAAGTTAGGCTGCATAAAAAACCAACAACATAATAATCTACTAGGCATGTTTAAATTGAATTAAATAAAATCCTTTGCGCAAATGTAGGTATGTTAGAGAGTAAAAGTGCATGAAAAGCCTCGCTACTTTGTTAAAGGTAGTTTTTGAATAGTTTTTCAAAGCAAGTTTAGCGTAGTTTTCCTCTTTTATGTTTAGACTATGTAGCTTGACATCACAGAACACAAAGCTCAAAAAGGCAAGATAAAATATAAGTTAATCGTAAAATATAGATGTAACAAAGTTTAGACTGCATAAAAAACCAACAACATAATAATCTACTAGGCATGTTTAAGTTGAATTAAATAATGTCCTTTGCGCAAATATAGGAAAGTTAGAGTAAAAATCCATAAAAAGCCTCGATACTTTGCTGAAGAAGAAGATGACTATATGCAACTTTTTAAAATTGTGAGCTATCTATATCGATTTAGGTCCTTTTTGAGTACTTTTTCAAAGAAAAGTTAGCGCAGTTTTCCCCTTTTAAGATTAGATTATGAAGCTTGACATAACAAAACACAAAACTAACAAAGGCAAGATAAAATATAAGGTAAACGCAATATAATGTATAGATGAAACTAAAGTTAGGCTGCATAAAACAAACGGGTAACAATACTCTTCTATGTATGTTTACATTGAGTTAAATAAAATCCTTTGCGCAAATATAGGTATGTTAGAGAATAAAAGTGCATAAAAAGCCTCAGTACTTTGCTGTAGAAGAAGTGGATGAGTAGATACAATTTTTTAAATTTGTGTGCTATCTCTATCGAATAAGTTAGTTTTCGAGAGTTTTTTCAAAGCAAAATTAGCGTAGTGTTCCTCTTTTAAATCTAGATTATCTCAAAAATAGATTTCGAATAGTTTTTCAAAGAAAGGTTAGCGCAGCTTTCCTCTTTTAACATTAGCTTATGTAGCTTGACATCACAGAACACAAAAAGATAAAATAAAATATAAGACAAACGTAAAATGAAAAATAGATGTAGCTAAAGTTAGGCAGCATAAAAAACCAACAACATAATAATCTACTAGGCATGTTTAAATTGAATTAAATAAAATCCTTTGCGCAAAAATAGGTATGTTAGAGAGTAAAAGCGCATAAAAAGCCTCGCTACTTTGTTAAAGGTAGTTTTTGAATAGTTTTTCAAAGACAGGTTAGCGTAAATTTCCTCTTTAAAGTTTAGCTTATGTAGCTTGACATCACAAAATATAAAACTCAAAAAGACAAGATAAAATATAAGATAAACGCAAAATAAAATATAGATGAAACTAAAGTTAGGCTGCATACAAAACCAACAACATAATATTCTACTAGTTATGTTTAAATTGAATTAAATAAAATCCTTTACGCAAATATAGGTAAGTTAGAGAGTAAAAGTGCATAAAAAGCTTTACTTTGCTGAAGAAGAAGATGAATAGATGCAACTTTTTAAATTCGTGAGCTATCTCTATCGGTGTAAGGTAGTTTTTGAACAATTTTTCAAAGAAAAGTTAGCCTAGTTTTCTTCTTTTAAGTTTAAATTATGTAGCTTGACATCACAAAATACAAAACTCAAAAAGACAAGATAAAATATAAGATAAACGCAAAATAAAATATAGATGAAACTAAAGTTAGGCTGCATACAAAACCAACAACATAATATTCTACTAGAAAAGTTAGCCTAGTTTCCTTCTTTTAAGTTTAGATTATGTAGCTTGACATCACAAAACACAAAAAGGCAAGATAAAATACAAGGTAAACGTAAAATAAAATAGAAGTCAAACAAAAGTTAGGTTGCATAAATACAAAAACTGCATTGCCAAAAATAGAATTTGTTGTCTAGAAAGACCTTTTAAACTTTGTTTCTTTCGTTTTTTGACTTAGTGAATCGCGATCTGGTTTTTCTTAGGCGCGCTTGTTTCTTAGTTGTTTTTTTTGTAAAGAAACTTTATTCAGACGTTTTTTTTTACGCAACTCCTTTAACATTATTTTTAACAAAGTATTCTTTTATACGTGTTTACATTGAAATAAAACCCTTTGCGTAAATAGAGATAAATTAGAGAGCAAAAGTACATAAAAAGCCTCGCTACTTTGCAGAAGAAGAATTGGATGGCAAGATTCGTGTGCTTTCTCTTTCGTTTAAGGTACTTCTTGAATATTTTTTCAAAGAAAAGTTAGCGTAGTTTTCCCCTTTTAAGTTTAGCTTACGCAGCTTGACATCACAAAACGCAAAAACCAATAAGGCATGATAAAATACAAGATAAACGTAAAATAAAATAGAAGTGAAACAAAAGTTAGACTGCATAAAAACAAAAAAAAAAAAAAAAACATAATATACTTCTATGTATGTTTACATTGAACTAAATAAAATCCTTTGTGTAAAGATATGAAAAAATAGAGAGTAAGAGTTCATAAAAAAGCCTCGCTATTTTGCTGAAGAAGAAATGGATGTCTAGATCTTTTAAAATAAGGAACTTTTTGATTTCTTTTTCCGAAAAATGGTTGGAGCAGTTTTCCTTTTTTAAATTTCACTTATGCAGTTTAACATCACAGGAAATATTATTTTGCTTTTTAACAAACTCTTAAAAACATCAGAAGTAATTCTAAATGCAACTCTATTAAAAGTTTTCACAGAATAACAAAACGACTTCTTTTTTTTTTTTTTAAAGATAAAAAAAAGTTTGAACTATCTTTAAATAAGAAATGTGAGAACAGTTTAACAGAACTTCTTGTTTATTATGTCTTTAGCGAAACAGATAAAAATATTTGCAAAAGCATAGATAAAACAAACTACACAAAAGGCCCATCTTTATTGCCAAACTGAACAAACTTATCTAAACTACATAAATGGTTTCACGATATTGCCATATTGAACAAACTTTTCTAAACTACCCTCTTTTTGAATTTTTAGCTTCATGTTTTTAATTTTGTCTTTAATATGGCTTTGGTAGGAGTACTTTTGCAAGACATGAATGAGCTTGTCACTGCTATGATTTGCCAAGATGCCAAGGTAATCTTTGTACGAGCAACTTGAGCTTACATCTGTAAACACGTCTTGCAAGATGTATGCCAACACCAAAGCTGCACATCGTGGAAAACTTCTGGTGTTGAACCATTCGTTGTGGCCAGGGCAAGCATTCAGCTCTTCAACTATTTCATCTAAAATTTTACAAACTCAAGTCATAACACAAAGTGATTAAATCAAATATTCATTTGGTTCTGAAGTAAGACAAGATTTATTCTGTTTTTTTATTTATTTTTTTTTGTTGACCTTATTGTTTGCACTGATAGCAATAACTGGTTTTTGAAAGATTACCTAAATGGCATTGGCTAACTTCTGCTTTGTTTTCCTTTGTTCTTGGCTGAGTTGATCCTGAAATAAAATAAAACCATGTTCATTTTTCTAATTCATAAAAACCATCAACAGTTTCTAAGTGTTAGAGATGATAACAAGCTGTGCATGATTTCTAACGGTGATGTTTCTAACTTCATCATTAGAAATCGGGTAGACACAACTTTCTAAAAGTGCACTTAGCAATGATGGCTAGTTTTTGTTAACAGTTAACCATCTGAAATTGTGCAAGAAGAGGTTTGTGTTTATATATCTTTGTATAAATTAGGTTTTACATTACCGATGAGTTCTTGAGTGAAAGATGGCATTTCCAACTTGATTTTTTTTCTTCTTGGATCTTTTACTTCTAAAACATAATCAGTTTTAGTATCATTCACTTGTATAAACATTTAAGCAATCACAGAATTAGTCCTGCAACAAATACATACACACTTCTGTGTTGTTTTTTTGTTTTGTTTTGTTTTTTTTACAGCTCTAACAATAACAATAGAGCAAGGAGTTGATTTGGGCATTTTCATTTTTTGAAAGCGTGTTGAGATTTGCATAAAAATCAAAAATCAAAAATCAAAAAGAATTTACCTCTGGATGTAGAGGCAAGACTTTGGCTAAATAGGCTACCAACAGATTGAACAGCATAAGGTGAGAGCTGCTTTGCAAGAACAGTACCAGCCTGTTGGACAGGAACAGCTGAAACTGGATCAGATGAAAGAAACAAACTGGGTTTGGCCAATGTTTGCTGAAAAGCAACAAGGCTAGGAGTCAGAGGAACAGAAAAGACCTCTTTTGAAGGACAGAAAGCGACTTGCTGAGAAGGAGAAGCAGAAACAGGTTTGGCAACCACTTGCTCATTAAAGTAAACTGGAGAAAGTTTTGCATGGTGTTCAATAAAATCCGGTTCATCAGGAAATAATGTTAATGCAAGAGGAGAACAAGCTGTGCCAACAGGAACAGCTAGAGTCTGATCTACATCCATACAAACAGCTTGTTCGTTAGGAACTAGTTGTGCAAGAGCAGGGGATAGTTCAAGAACTGGACCAGCGATTGTTTGTTCAGATGGAACAGACGAAACAGGAGTTGAGGTAGGTTCACACAAGAAATCTACGGCATGGTCGTTGCTATCCTCTAAAGGAACATTGTTTTCTACAGCTGGAGAAAACGGAACCACTGTGGTACAGCTGAAAGTAGCAGCACATTCTTCAGAGTCAGAACCGGAGTCTAAATCTTCCTCAAAGATGTCCTCAACCTCATGAAAACCGTACTCCTCTGCATTAGTTTGGAGCCAGTCCATCACATCCTTCTCCTTCTTTGGTGGTCTCTCAGACTTTTCAACAGTCAAAGACTCTATGACTCCGAAGGACTGTCCGATGCCCAGGGCAAAGCGCAACTCCTCTGCAGCGTTCCACTGGGACACATAAAAGCTATCCATTGTGTTCCTGCTGTGCTTCATGTAGAGTGTAGCAAACCGCTCGCGATCTTCTTTGCTGTTGTTGGCAAAGTAAGTGGCTATCGAACCGCGAATGCAAGTGGGAGTAAGACGCTTCATGGGAATGTTTACTTGGCTTTTTCTGAAGCAGGACGTCAGGCAAGAGGAGATAGCAGAGGAACCCATCTGGTAAACAGGCACTCTAGTTGCACCGAGTGTCACACATTCGTCTTTGTTGGGTCTCATCGATGGAAAAAGGGGCCTGTAGCAGTCGCTCAACTCCAAAACAGTCTTGGTGTCTGCAGCCATGTAGTGAGAGTCGTTGACAAGAAGGTCTCTGTATCTCAGCAAATAAATATCGATCAACACTTTCAAGTCGTTCGGCACTAGAATGTTTTTGGCTCCGTACTTGTATGCTGTTTTGTAGCGCTCTTGCACAATGCAATATCCACACTCACTCTTCTCAGCAGCCATGTAGTCTCTAATGTTTAAAAGAGCAATGTTAGATTTTCTTAAACTGTTAATTACAGTGACAGAGAGCAGAAGATGGTTTCGTAGAGACACAGCATTGTCTCTAGTCGGTGTAAGAGACGGCTTTCTAATCGATTCCACTAACTGTCTTACGTATGCAGACTTGCCATATTCGTTCAGCAAACTGACATTGATGATGTTGATGCATTTTTTGCTTTTCACAAGGCTCCTCCTCAAAGAACGAAAGGGCCTCAGCACTTTTTGTAACTCCTCCACCTTGCAGCGCAAACGTCGGATGGCCTCATGAGAAAGTCCGAAATAGACATTCCTGGCTTCACTGAAACGAAACAGGAGACAAAGGTAGACGAGGCGGTTGTACAACGTGTGACAAGACATGGCTTTTGTTTGGTCAAGTTCACTCAGCTTGGAATTGAGCTGAATGTTTTTAAAGTGCATGGAAAAGTATCTATCCTCCAAAACGTTGGAATTGGTGAGAGCGTTCGGGTGCAGCGTCAGCGTGCTGTCACAACATGTCAATATTTCAACAACTGCATTTTTGTAGATCTTTGCTTGTGACAAAGTGTTGTTGTTGGCTACCACAAGCCACTTTTCAAAATCTCTGAAGAGCTCATCTGCTGACTGGTAATAAAAGTGAAAAGCATCTTTGTCCAGCTGAAACAAGAGTCTCTTATCTTCTGTCAAGACGGAGGAGTTGGAAACCAAGTGCTTTAAGGAATTAAAATCAGAGTCTAGGACGGATTCGGTGTTCAGCTCTTTGTTTTCTACAGAGGTGCAGTGGTTTGCAGAAGGAGCCTCGGACGAACCAGCAACTGATGAGGGCAAGCTTAAAAGAGGATCAGAGGAAAGAACCGGAGAAGAAAAAGAGGAGGAAGGCCCAGGAGCAGAGGATGCAGAGCCTGATGCAGACGCTTGTTCAGCTACTGGCTTAATACCAAAGAAGGCAGGTCGAATAAATTGAGGGACATAGAGCTTGTCGTTGTCGTATCGCTTTGCCTCTGCAATCTTTTGTTTGATCGTCTTGGAATCGTAGAAATGAGTCTCTTTCAAGTGTATGTCCAGTCGGTCGTAATACTTCCAACATTGCAAACAGGGGTAAGGTTTTGGACAGCCGGACTTGCGTTCGAGACGAGCATGCTGAAACTTCCTGACCATTGCAGAGTAAAAGATGGAAGCTTCATCCAAAGTCCAAGAATGATCTTTTTTAGTCAAGTGTCTTTTAATGCTTGTGGAGGAATGTTTGCACAAAGGCATCGGACAGCTAACAGCGTACCTCTTCTTGGTACCATAGAAAGGTACAACCCTGTTTACGGAGCCACACGCTGCAACTAATGCGGCCCTGACTTTGTTTTTGAGCTTTAAGTCTCTCTGTTCTTGTGACTGCCTTCTTTTCTTTTTTTTCGCTTTAGAGTTCGGAGAAGGGGCAACAACAGTGTTGTTTTCTTGTGAAGAAGACATGTTCAGGTGTTTGTTTGCAACGGTTTATGCTAAAAAAAAGAAGACAGTTAGTGAGAGTGTTTTTCTTCTGCCTGCATCCTGGAATCCTGGAATGTTTACAACTGCAGGGAAGAGCTGTGTTTTTTCGAATCCTCTGCAAAAGAGAAAAAAGAAAGAAAAGAGAGCAACAAGAAGAAACAAAGTTTCCACTAGCAAATGAAAAAGAATGAGAGCAACTAGCATTACATGCATGGTGGCAGCAGTGATTGCTATTATGAGAAGGAGAATGAGAAAAAAAAAAAAAAAAAAGAAACAAATAAATAAAGAGATGGAGTTTGAGAGGATCTCGCAACCATATGACTCAAAGAAAGAAACTGTGTTGAAAAAAGGCAAGAGAGGGCAAATAGAACTTGCTAACAAGGACAAATGACAGACATAACTACAACAGTAACAACTCTCATTGCAAGCATAATAACAACAGCATCAGCATCACTGACTCAGAGAGTGTTGACATAACAAAAAAGAAAACAAAAGTACAAGCCAAGTGGGGGAACATTAACAAACACTCATTGCAACTATAACAACAACAACAACAACAGCAACAGCATCACTGACTCAGAGGGTATTGATAAAAAAAAACAAGCAAAACAAAAACAAACAAAAAAACAAATAAAAAAACAAAACAAGCAAATTGGGTGAACAGTAACAACTCTCATTGCAAGCATAATAACAACAACAGCATCAGCATCAGCATCACTGACTCAGAGAGTGTTGACAAAATAAAATAGACAATAAGCAAGCAAAGTGGGTGAACAGTAACAACTCTCACTGCAAGCATAATAACAACAACAGCATCAGCATCAGCATCACTGACTCAGAGAGTGTTGATAAAATAAAACAGATTATAAACAAACAAAGTGGGTGAACAGTAACAGCTCTCATTGAAAGCATAATAACAACAACAGCATCACTAACTCAGAGGATATATAAAAAAACAAACAAACAAACAAAACAAAAACAAAAAAAAAACAAGCAAAGTGGCTGAACAGTAACAGCTATCATTGCAAGTAAAATAACAACAACAGCATCAGCAACATCATCACTGACTCAGAGAGTGGTGATAAAATAAAACAGATTAAAAAACAAGCAAAGTGGCTAAACAGTAACAACTATAAATACAAGTAAAATGACAAAAGCAGCAACAGCATCACTAACTCGCAGGGTGTTGATAAAAAAAAAAGCAACAAACAAATAAAGCAAGCAAAGTGGGTGAACATTAACACTCATTGCAACTATAATAACACCAACAGCAACAGCATCAGTGACTCAAAGGGTGTTGATAAACAAAAACAAAGGCACAAACAAAACAAGCAGAGTGGGTGAACATTAACAACACTTATTGCAAGCATAATAACAACAACAGCATCAGCATCACTGACTCAGAGAGTGTTGATAAAATAAAATAGATTATAAACATGCCAAGTTTGTGAACATTAACAAACACTCATTGCAACTATAACAACGACTACAGCAACAGCATCACTTACTCAGAGAGTGTTGAGAAAAAAAACAACAAAAAAAACAAAAACAAAACAAAACAGAAAACAGAAGTACAAGCCAAGGGGGGGAACATTAACAAACACTCATTGCAACTATAACAACAACAACAGCAACAGCATCACTTACTCAGAGGATATTGATAAAAAAAACAAACAAACAAACAAACAAAACAAGCAAAGTGGCTGAACAGTAACAGCTATCATTGCAAGTAAAATAACAACAACAGCATCAGCAACATCATCACTGACTCAGAGAGTGGTGATAAAATAAAACAGATTAAAAAACAAGCAAAGTGGCTGAACAGTAACAACTATAAATACAAGTAAAATGACAAAAGCAGCAACAGCATCACTAACTCGCAGGGTGTTGATAAAAAAAAAAGCAACAAACAAATAAAGCAAGCAAAGTGGGTGAACATTAACACTCATTGCAACTATAATAACACCAACAGCAACAGCATCAGTGACTCAAAGGGTGTTGATAAACAAAAACAAAAGCACAAACAAAACAAGCAAAGTGGGTGAACATTAACAACACTTATTGCAAGCACAATAACAACAACAGCATCAGCATCACTGACTCAGAGAGTGTTGATAAAACAAAATAGATTATAAACAAGCCAAGTTGGTGAACATTAACAAACACTCATTGCAACTGTAATAAGAACAACAGCAACAGCATCACTGACACAAAGGGTGTTGATAAACAAAAACAAAAACACAAGCAAAGTGGGTGAACATTAACAACACTCATTGCAACTATAACAACAACAACAGCAACAGCATCACTGGCTCAAAGGGTGTTGATAAAATAAAGAAATAAAAACAAAACAAGCAAAGTGGGTGAACAGTAACAACTCCCATTGCAAGCATAATAACGACAACAGCAACAGCAACACCATCACTGACTCAGAGAGTGTTGATAAAATAAAATAGATTATAAACAAGCCAAGTTGGTGAACATTAACAAACACTCATTGCAACTATAACAACGACTACAGCAACAGCATCACTTACTCAGAGAGTGTTGAGAAAAAAAAAACAAAAACAAAAAAAAAACAAAACAAAACAGAAAACAAAAGTACAAGCCAAGTGGGGGAACATTAACAAACACTCATTGCAACTGTAACAACAACAACAGCAACAGCATCACTTACTCAGAGAGTGTTTATAAATAAAACAAAAAACAAAAACAAGAAACAAAAATACAAGCCAAGTGGGTGATTACTAACAGCGCTAACAGCAGCAACAACAGTGTCTTTAGAAACAACAAACAAGTACAACAGCAACAACTGCTTTTACAGAGTATAACAATAACAACAACATGGCACTAACAACAACAAAAGGGTTGGAATAAAAACCTGTAGGCAAAAGGAGAGCTGCATTCAGACAAGATCGATTACAAAGAGGCTCTTCTTTAGGACAGAGGAGAAACTGCTTTTGAGGGACAGAGGGACTTTTGTTGTTGTGGTTGTTGTTGTTGTTGTGCAGAAACCAACAAACTTTTATTGAACCGAATATAACCGAATATAACCGAAAGTCTTGTTTGCTTCTGTTTTGTGCCATCAAGAAGGGAAAACAAAACATCACAAAACAAACGAAGCAAACGAAACAAACAAACAAACAAACGAACGAAACAAACAAAAAAAAAAAAAAATTAAAAAAATTAACAAACAAACAAACAAACAAACAAGCAAACAAACAAAAACAAATAAGAAAAACAGAAAACGCAGTACCGAAACCTCGCCATTTTTTATCCTTCCTCAAGCTTTCTCTGGGCGCCAAAGACCGAGAAAGTTGAGCAAACGTGACGTTGAGGGGGGGGAGGGGGGTACTTAAGGACAGCAGACCGACCAATGGCACGCTTAGGAGAGACCCACGTGAATGCTACATTTTCTTTCTATGTACGCTGAATCCGCTCAAAGTCTGGAATTTCCAGCATTCACGTGTCATCACTCCAGCCACCAGATTGGCCCACACTTTGCACACTTTCAAGACTAGAAACTCACTTGTGCTCAATTTGAGCAAAAAAAAAAAAAAACTAAGTCTCGCATGGCGACAACTTTTCCAAAAGCAAACAAAGGCAAACGAAGGCAAACGAAGAAAAAACAAAAACAAATAAACAAAAACAAAACCGAATAGGGAGAGAGAGAGTGAGTCGACTCATTTCTTTCGACTGCCTTAAACGAGAAGTCTAAAACGTTTAAAAGTTGAAAACTAAGTTTTTTAAATGAACTGCACCGAAAAAACTTTACGACAGTTTAGCTGGTTAAAAACGCAGAGGAAAATATTTTATAAAATTTAAGCGTTCTAAAGATGTCCATTTTTGTTTTTGTTTTTTTTTATTTTGGTTTGTTTCTGGCTTGTTTCTTTCTTTAAATTCTAGCGATCGAGCATATTTGAACGGTTTCATCAACCTGTCGGCGCACGTGCTCGAGAGCTAGAACTTTGATTGCTTTTGTTGTTGAGAATTGAGAATGTCCGAGCAGGTTTTTTTATCGATTTCATCGCTTGTGGCGAGGCAAAAATCAAAACGCTTTTTGGACGAAAGAAAAGAGATTAAAAGGAAAAAAGAGAAGAAAAAAAAAACAAAAAAATAGGTTATGTGTTATGAACATTTATTTTCTCACGCGATGACGTCTAGTTTTGTTAGAGTAATTAAAATATGGTATCAAGTTTGTAATTTCTATCTTATTTTTAGTTACGGATAATTGCCAATTATGTCACGTTTAGTATACACAACGCTGTTTTCTTAATAGCAATATGATACAAACAAGTTATAAAAAAAAAAGCGTTCGCTCGATCTTCCTTAGTCAGTTGAACAAAAAGAAATTTTCACAACATATGATTGATTTGGTTGTCCTAGCAAGCTGTTTTAGCAAACGGCTAGAGGTTGCAACTGTTGTTCATTGAAAACGAAAAATCTAGCGTCAGCAACAAATTTTTGAATACATAATGTACGCAAAAGTGGCACTAACAAATGAAAATGTAAAAAAACTGTTTACCTTGATGCCAGACTCGCAGAGATGTTGTCGCTCGTTGCTATCGACTGCGAACAGCTTTGTTGTTTTTCGAAGTGCCTCTTCATTCTACTTATAGCCGAAGTTTTGGCTTCGAAAAAAAATACGAACGTCGTTAAGCTCAACGAGCTGCTTTAATTGTTGTTCGTGCGAAAACGAAATGCTTAAAACGGATAAAAGTGTTGGCGTAATTACACTTTTCGACCGCGATGCAGTTTGTCAACTCTAGCGTACTTTTTTGGCTCGTGGAGCAAAAGCCTCATGATAATAGCAAAGGCTTAAAATGTCTTAACATGTCAGCAAAGGCTTAATATGCTTAATAAACTGTGGTTAAGTTTTTGCGGTGCAGTTCATTTACAACTTAATTTGCAACTTGCTGGCACAAGCAAACGTTTATGACTTCTCGTTTAAGACAGTTGAGCGAAATCAGTCGACTCACTCATTCTCCCTTTTCTGTTTTGTTTTTGTTTTGTTTTTTTGTTTTTGTTTTTGTTTTTGTTTGTTTTTTTTTTTTCTTTGTTTGTCTTTTGTTTAAAATGTAAAAAACTCGAAAGGAAAGTTGTTGCTTTGTTTGCTTATTGAAAGTTTTCGCCAGTTGCAAGACTTAGTTTTGTTTTTGTTTACTTATTAAAATATCGAGGAAAATATTTGAGGACATCGCATTCTAATGGTGCCTTTATAACAACATCTAACGATTTAACGTTTAATGTTGTGCTCAAAAAAAAAATTCCTTTTATATCTCTCAATGGTCTCCAACGATAAAACTGCCGACCAATCGCAACGATTAAACAGCCAACCAATGGCAGCTCAATGGTCTCCAAACAAGAGACTGCCGACCAATGGCAGCTCAGTGGTTTGAGAAGTGAGATCATTCGATTTCCTTTTATTATCTCCAGTTTGAACTAGTGCTTGGCTTGTGGTGCAGAAACTAAAACTTCCCGTTTTTGTATTTTGTTTTGAATTTCTTTGCTTTGAGCTTTTTAATCGATCGATAGCTTTAGGAGAAAAGAAGAAACCCCTCTGACGAAGTCTTGGCTTTTTTAAAAACGCTCAAATTTTGGCAAACAAATCTCATACGAAACGCTACTTTGATGTCAAGCTTTCGTTACTCCCTACTCCCTTCTAGCGGAGGGCGGCAAAAAGGTGTTGCATCCTAGAGCTAAAAGTGAGGAGGGAAGCAAGTTTTTTTTTCGTTTTGTTTGCTTTTTTATGTTTTTTGTTTTTTTGAGGGGGGAGAGTTAGAGGGTAAGGGGGTTAGGATTAGAGGGGGTTGGGGTTACGGTTTGGAAACCTGGGGACGAGGATATCAAGCAGGAGTTTAGTGTTAAGGTTAAAGGGCCCACGAGGGGCGTCCTTCAATTGTAAAATGCCTTTAGACGCACGTGTCTAGTCGTCTCGTTGCATCGACCTAGAGGAGTTTTCTGATAGATCTTGCGCTTTGGGCTCAGTTAATCGGTCTGTATCCATTGTAAACACGGTGTCTGCCGTTAGAAAATCGTTAACCAGGCGTTAGTGAGCTTTAACAACCATCCCTTTGAGTTTAAAACGAACGTTTCTTCAAAAGCCACTCGAGATGGAGGTACTCACGGAGGTTTGTTACGGTAACAACCCTGTGGTTTGCCATCTTCTTTCTTTCCGCAGCGTCGCAAACGCATCGGCCGGTCTCTTAGGTGACGAAAAAACGTCTGATCTCTCGACTGGAATGCTTAACGTACTAAGATTAGTAGAGTTAGTACTAAGAGTTGCATCTGGCCGCCGTAATTTTCTTCGATGATGTCTTGAAAATTTCGTGACGTCGTTTTCAAACCTCTAGGGTCGATTTTAACCTTCGACCTTAAAGTCGATTTTAGCCTTCGGTGTGGCTCTGTACAACTTTTGCGGTGAAAAAGCTTGCGCGGAGTCTACAGTTGTATTTAGCCGACAGACGCTGGCAACGCAGAAACAGAATGACTCTTGGGCGGCGCAAACCGAGCGTTCAGCAAATTTCTAGCATTTTACGTCAAAGCGGACAATCTGCACGACAAATAAAGCTAACTTTCTCGTTGCAACAGTTAGTCACTGGATCGTTGGACGAGTGTGTACAGCTGTTTTGCGTCGAAAGCCGACCGGTGGTCGGATGCGACTCTTCTTTTCATTCGAAAATCAGAACCTGGCCATCAGTCGTGTATCACCATCGAATGCTTAATGTAGTGATTTCTCGAAACGACAAAAGCTTGTAAAACAAACAGCTTCGCTGTACTGTTGCCTAATATGTTAACGGATGGCCAGGAACAACCTTGGTCTGTAATGAATGAGTTCGTTTTTCCATTCGAGGCACTAATTACTGCAGTTTTAAAAGTCACCTAAAGTATAAGCTCATCTCTCCATTCAAGAAAAACAAGCATCAGAGTTTCGGAAAGTTTGCATGCACGACACCACCATCGATGATACTTAAACAAACAGAAAATGAATTGCAAAACAGAACCACTGAATTGCAAAACATAACAACGGACAGCTTGTAAAATGCATGGTGATGAGCTTCTTCAATCCAATCAAGGAACCAAGCATCACAGTTTCGGCAATGGTGCATGTGCAAATCAGCAAACTGTGATACTTAATCAAACAACTTCACTGTTTTGCTTAGTTTAAGAACGGATGGCTAAGAACAACCTCGTTAGTGAGTATGAAGTCATCTCTTCATTCCAGGAATTAATAATCAGAGTTTTAGAAGTCTCTTACGTGCGATACTACTATCAACGGTACTTAATCAAACAGCCTCTCAGAATGGCCTAGTTTGAGAACGGAAGGCTAGGAACAACCTTAGTAGTGAGTCATCAGTTCAACTTTTCATTCAAGGAATTAAGCATCTAAAATCTGAAAAATAAAAAGAAGAGCTCTTTGTTAGAAGTTCTTATTTTTATTTTTCCTCAACTTCTATTTCTTTTCTTTTTTTACTTTTTTTTTTTTAATGATAGTTTTTCTTTTTTTTTATCTATTTTGTTCGTTTAAATTAATACAACAGGCGTTTTAGGTCGTTTCTGTAACATTATTTAACACTTTAAATTGTAATAAATATTTGAACAGAAGAAAATCCCTTTCGTAACGTTAAAATGTCATAAGAACATTTCATCTTTACCAAATACGCTTGTAAAAATAGTTTCACTTTTAAAGTTTGTTGTATATGTCTTTTAATTTAGTGAATCGCAATTTGGATTTTCTTAGGCGCACATCTACTTTAGTTGCTTTTTCTTAAAGAAAGGTCACCAGAGTTTTCTTACACAGCCCCTGCAGCATAATCTTTAACAAAATACTCTTTTGAAAAGTTTTACATTGAAATAAACAAAAGCCATTTGCGTAAGTAGAGATAACTTAGAGAATAAAAAGTGCATAAACGCCTCGCTACTTTGATGAAGAAGAAACGGATGACTAAATGCAACTTTTTAATTTCGTGTGCTATCTCTTTCGATTAAGGTACTTTTTGAATATTTTTTCAAAGAAATGTTAGCGTAGTTTTCCTTTTTTAAATTTAAATCATGTTTAAAGGTAGTTTTTGAATGTTTTTTCAAAGAAATGTTAGCGTAGTTTTCATCTATTAAATTTAAATCATGTTTAAAGGTAGTTTTCGAATATTTTTTCAAAGAATTGTTAGCGTAGTTTTCCTCTTTTAGATCTAGCTTATGTTTAAGGTAGTTTTTGAGTATTTTTTCAAAGAAAAGTTAGCGTAGTTTTCCTCTTTTAGATCTAGCTTATGTTTAAGGTAGTTTTTAAATATTTTTTTAAAGAAAAGTTAGCATAGTTTTCCTCTTTTGGATATAGCTTATGTTTAAGGTAGTTTTTAAATATTTTTTTTAAAGAAAAGTTAGCGTAGTTTTCCTCCTTTAGATCTAGCTTATAATTCAGGTAGTTTTTGAATATTTTTTCAAATAAAAATTAGCAAAGTATAGTTTATTTAGCATGACATCACAAAATACTAAACTCAAAAAGGCAAGATAAAGTATAAGATAAACGTAAAATAAGATATAGATGAAACAAATGTTAGGCTGCATAAAATCAAAAACTGCATTGCCTATCATAAACACAAATGTCTAGTGAGAGCTTTTAAAGTTCGTTCTTTTCGTCTTTTAATTTGGTGAATCGCGATTTGAATTTTCTAAGGCGCACATGTCTTTCAGTTGCTTTTTTCTTAAGGAAAGGTCGCCAGAGTTTTTTTACGCAGCTCCTGCAGCATAATCTTTAACAAAATACTCTTTTGTATATCATTACATAGAAATAAACAAAAACCATATGCGTAAACAGAGATAAATTAGAACGCAAAAGTGCATAAAAAGCCTCGCTACTTTGCTATAGAAGAAGTGGATGACTGTAAATTCGTGCACTACCTCAATGGATTAAGGTATTTTTCGAAAGTTTTTTAAAAGCATAAATAGCGTAGTCTTCCTCTTTTAAATCTAGCTTATGTCTAAGGCAGTTTTTGAATAGATTTTCAAAGAAAGGTTAGCGTACTTTTCCACTTTTAAGTTTAGCTTATGTAGCTTGACAAAACAACACACAAAAAGACAAGATAAAGTATCAGATAAACGTAAAATAAAATATAAATGAAACTAAAGTTAGGCTGCATAAAAAACAAACAACTTAATAATCTACTAGACATGTTTAAGTTGAATTAAGTAAAGTCCTTTGCGCAAATTTGGGTAAATAAGAGAGTAAAAATCCATAAAAAGAAGAAGTGGATGAGTAGATACAATTTTTTAAATTTGTGTGCTATCTCTATTGAATAAGGTAGTTTTCGAGAGTTTTTTCAAAGCAAAATTAGCGTAGTGTTCCTCTTTTAAATCTAGATTATCTCAAAAATAGATTTCGAATAGTTTTTCAAAGAAAGGTTAGCGCAGCTTTCCTCTTTTAACATTAGCTTATGTAGCTTGACATCACAGAACACAAAAAGATAAAATAAAATATAAGACAAACGTAAAATGAAAAATAGATGTAGCTAAAGTTAGGCAGCATAAAAAACCAACAACATAATAATCTACTAGGCATGTTTAAATTGAATTAAATAAAATCCTTTGCGCAAAAATAGGTATGTTAGAGAGTAAAAGCGCATAGAAAGCCTCGCTACTTTGCTGTGAAAGAAGTGGATGACTAGATACAACTTTTTAAAATCCTGTGCTATCTCTATCGATTAAGGTAGTTTTCGAAAGATTTTTCAAAGCAAAAATAGCGTAGTCTTTCTCTTTTAAATCTAGATTATGTCTAAGGTAGTTTTTGAACAGCTTTTCAAAGAAAGGTTAGCGTAGCTTTCCTCTTTTAAGTTTAGCTTATGTAGCTTGACATCACAAAACACAAAATTCAAAAAGACAAAATAAAATATAAGATAAACGTAAAATAAAATATAGATGAAGCTAAAGTTAGACTGCATAAAAAAACAACAACGTAATAACCTACTAGAATCTAATAAAACCCTATGCACAAATGTAGGTATGTTAGAGAGTAAAAGTGCATAAAAAGCCTCGCTACTTTGTTTAAGGTAGTTTTTGAATAGTTTTTCAAAGAAAGCTTAGCGTAGTTTTCCTCTTTAAAGTTTGGCTTATGTAGCTTGACATCACAAAACACAAAACACTAAAAGGAAAGGTAATATAAAAGTTAATCGTAAAATAAAATGTAGGTGAAATAAATGTTAGGCTGCATAAAAGAAAAAAAAAATCGTAACATAATAATCTTCTATATATGTTTGGATTGAATTAAATGAATTCCTTTGCGTAAATATAAGCAAACTAGTGAGAAAAAGTGCATAAAGAGCCTCGCTACTTTGCTGCAGAAGTAGTGGATGACTATATGCAATTTTTTAAAATCGTGTGCTATCTCTATCGATTAAGGTAGTTTTCGAAAGTTTTTTCAAAGTAAAAATAGTGTAGTTTTCCTCTTTTAAATCTAGCTTTTGTCTAGGGTAGTTTATGAATAGATTTTCAAAGAAAGGTTAGCGTAGCATTCCACTTTTAAGTTTAGCTTAAGTTGCTTGGCATCACAAAACTCAAAACTCAAAAAGAAAAGATAAAATATATGATAAACCTAAAACATAATATAGATGAAACTAAAGTTAGGCTGCATAAAAAACCAACAACATAATAATCTACTAGGCATGTTTAAATTGAATTAAATAAAATCCTTTGCGCAAATGTAGGTATGTTAGAGAGTAAAAGTGCATGAAAAGCCTCGCTACTTTGTTAAAGGTAGTTTTTGAATAGTTTTTCAAAGCAAGTTTAGCGTAGTTTTCCTCTTTTATGTTTAGACTATGTAGCTTGACATCACAGAACACAAAGCTCAAAAAGGCAAGATAAAATATAAGTTAATCGTAAAATATAGATGTAACAAAGTTTAGACTGCATAAAAAACCAACAACATAATAATCTACTAGGCATGTTTAAGTTGAATTAAATAATGTCCTTTGCGCAAATATAGGAAAGTTAGAGTAAAAATCCATAAAAAGCCTCGATACTTTGCTGAAGAAGAAGATGACTATATGCAACTTTTTAAAATTGTGAGCTATCTATATCGATTTAGGTCCTTTTTGAGTACTTTTTCAAAGAAAAGTTAGCGCAGTTTTCCCCTTTTAAGATTAGATTATGAAGCTTGACATAACAAAACACAAAACTAACAAAGGCAAGATAAAATATAAGGTAAACGCAATATAATGTATAGATGAAACTAAAGTTAGGCTGCATAAAACAAACGGGTAACAATACTCTTCTATGTATGTTTACATTGAGTTAAATAAAATCCTTTGCGCAAATATAGGTATGTTAGAGAATAAAAGTGCATAAAAAGCCTCAGTACTTTGCTGTAGAAGAAGTGGATGAGTAGATACAATTTTTTAAATTTGTGTGCTATCTCTATCGAATAAGTTAGTTTTCGAGAGTTTTTTCAAAGCAAAATTAGCGTAGTGTTCCTCTTTTAAATCTAGATTATCTCAAAAATAGATTTCGAATAGTTTTTCAAAGAAAGGTTAGCGCAGCTTTCCTCTTTTAACATTAGCTTATGTAGCTTGACATCACAGAACACAAAAAGATAAAATAAAATATAAGACAAACGTAAAATGAAAAATAGATGTAGCTAAAGTTAGGCTGCATAAAAAACCAACAACATAATAATCTACTAGGCATGTTTAAATTGAATTAAATAAAATCCTTTGCGCAAAAATAGGTATGTTAGAGAGTAAAAGCGCATAAAAAGCCTCGCTACTTTGTTAAAGGTAGTTTTTGAATAGTTTTTCAAAGACAGGTTAGCGTAAATTTCCTCTTTAAAGTTTAGCTTATGTAGCTTGACATCACAAAATATAAAACTCAAAAAGACAAGATAAAATATAAGATAAACGCAAAATAAAATATAGATGAAACTAAAGTTAGGCTGCATACAAAACCAACAACATAATATTCTACTAGTTATGTTTAAATTGAATTAAATAAAATCCTTTACGCAAATATAGGTAAGTTAGAGAGTAAAAGTGCATAAAAAGCTTTACTTTGCTGAAGAAGAAGATGAATAGATGCAACTTTTTAAATTCGTGAGCTATCTCTATCGGTGTAAGGTAGTTTTTGAACAATTTTTCAAAGAAAAGTTAGCCTAGTTTTCTTCTTTTAAGTTTAAATTATGTAGCTTGACATCACAAAATACAAAACTCAAAAAGACAAGATAAAATATAAGATAAACGCAAAATAAAATATAGATGAAACTAAAGTTAGGCTGCATACAAAACCAACAACATAATATTCTACTAGAAAAGTTAGCCTAGTTTCCTTCTTTTAAGTTTAGATTATGTAGCTTGACATCACAAAACACAAAAAGGCAAGATAAAATACAAGGTAAACGTAAAATAAAATAGAAGTCAAACAAAAGTTAGGTTGCATAAATACAAAAACTGCATTGCCAAAAATAGAATTTGTTGTCTAGAAAGACCTTTTAAACTTTGTTTCTTTCGTTTTTTGACTTAGTGAATCGCGATCTGGTTTTTCTTAGGCGCGCTTGTTTCTTAGTTGTTTTTTTTGTAAAGAAACTTTATTCAGACGTTTTTTTTTACGCAACTCCTTTAACATTATTTTTAACAAAGTATTCTTTTATACGTGTTTACATTGAAATAAAACCCTTTGCGTAAATAGAGATAAATTAGAGAGCAAAAGTACATAAAAAGCCTCGCTACTTTGCAGAAGAAGAATTGGATGGCAAGATTCGTGTGCTTTCTCTTTCGTTTAAGGTACTTCTTGAATATTTTTTCAAAGAAAAGTTAGCGTAGTTTTCCCCTTTTAAGTTTAGCTTACGCAGCTTGACATCACAAAACGCAAAAACCAATAAGGCATGATAAAATACAAGATAAACGTAAAATAAAATAGAAGTGAAACAAAAGTTAGACTGCATAAAAACAAAAAAAAAAAAAAAAACATAATATACTTCTATGTATGTTTACATTGAACTAAATAAAATCCTTTGTGTAAAGATATGAAAAAATAGAGAGTAAGAGTTCATAAAAAAGCCTCGCTATTTTGCTGAAGAAGAAATGGATGTCTAGATCTTTTAAAATAAGGAACTTTTTGATTTCTTTTTCCGAAAAATGGTTGGAGCAGTTTTCCTTTTTTAAATTTCACTTATGCAGTTTAACATCACAGGAAATATTATTTTGCTTTTTAACAAACTCTTAAAAACATCAGAAGTAATTCTAAATGCAACTCTATTAAAAGTTTTCACAGAATAACAAAACGACTTCTTTTTTTTTTTTTTAAAGATAAAAAAAAGTTTGAACTATCTTTAAATAAGAAATGTGAGAACAGTTTAACAGAACTTCTTGTTTATTATGTCTTTAGCGAAACAGATAAAAATATTTGCAAAAGCATAGATAAAACAAACTACACAAAAGGCCCATCTTTATTGCCAAACTGAACAAACTTATCTAAACTACATAAATGGTTTCACGATATTGCCATATTGAACAAACTTTTCTAAACTACCCTCTTTTTGAATTTTTAGCTTCATGTTTTTAATTTTGTCTTTAATATGGCTTTGGTAGGAGTACTTTTGCAAGACATGAATGAGCTTGTCACTGCTATGATTTGCCAAGATGCCAAGGTAATCTTTGTACGAGCAACTTGAGCTTACATCTGTAAACACGTCTTGCAAGATGTATGCCAACACCAAAGCTGCACATCGTGGAAAACTTCTGGTGTTGAACCATTCGTTGTGGCCAGGGCAAGCATTCAGCTCTTCAACTATTTCATCTAAAATTTTACAAACTCAAGTCATAACACAAAGTGATTAAATCAAATATTCATTTGGTTCTGAAGTAAGACAAGATTTATTCTGTTTTTTTATTTATTTTTTTTTGTTGACCTTATTGTTTGCACTGATAGCAATAACTGGTTTTTGAAAGATTACCTAAATGGCATTGGCTAACTTCTGCTTTGTTTTCCTTTGTTCTTGGCTGAGTTGATCCTGAAATAAAATAAAACCATGTTCATTTTTCTAATTCATAAAAACCATCAACAGTTTCTAAGTGTTAGAGATGATAACAAGCTGTGCATGATTTCTAACGGTGATGTTTCTAACTTCATCATTAGAAATCGGGTAGACACAACTTTCTAAAAGTGCACTTAGCAATGATGGCTAGTTTTTGTTAACAGTTAACCATCTGAAATTGTGCAAGAAGAGGTTTGTGTTTATATATCTTTGTATAAATTAGGTTTTACATTACCGATGAGTTCTTGAGTGAAAGATGGCATTTCCAACTTGATTTTTTTTCTTCTTGGATCTTTTACTTCTAAAACATAATCAGTTTTAGTATCATTCACTTGTATAAACATTTAAGCAATCACAGAATTAGTCCTGCAACAAATACATACACACTTCTGTGTTGTTTTTTTGTTTTGTTTTGTTTTTTTTACAGCTCTAACAATAACAATAGAGCAAGGAGTTGATTTGGGCATTTTCATTTTTTGAAAGCGTGTTGAGATTTGCATAAAAATCAAAAATCAAAAAGAATTTACCTCTGGATGTAGAGGCAAGACTTTGGCTAAATAGGCTACCAACAGATTGAACAGCATAAGGTGAGAGCTGCTTTGCAAGAACAGTACCAGCCTGTTGGACAGGAACAGCTGAAACTGGATCAGATGAAAGAAACAAACTGGGTTTGGCCAATGTTTGCTGAAAAGCAACAAGGCTAGGAGTCAGAGGAACAGAAAAGACCTCTTTTGAAGGACAGAAAGCGACTTGCTGAGAAGGAGAAGCAGAAACAGGTTTGGCAACCACTTGCTCATTAAAGTAAACTGGAGAAAGTTTTGCATGGTGTTCAATAAAATCCGGTTCATCAGGAAATAATGTTAATGCAAGAGGAGAACAAGCTGTGCCAACAGGAACAGCTAGAGTCTGATCTACATCCATACAAACAGCTTGTTCGTTAGGAACTAGTTGTGCAAGAGCAGGGGATAGTTCAAGAACTGGACCAGCGATTGTTTGTTCAGATGGAACAGACGAAACAGGAGTTGAGGTAGGTTCACACAAGAAATCTACGGCATGGTCGTTGCTATCCTCTAAAGGAACATTGTTTTCTACAGCTGGAGAAAACGGAACCACTGTGGTACAGCTGAAAGTAGCAGCACATTCTTCAGAGTCAGAACCGGAGTCTAAATCTTCCTCAAAGATGTCCTCAACCTCATGAAAACCGTACTCCTCTGCATTAGTTTGGAGCCAGTCCATCACATCCTTCTCCTTCTTTGGTGGTCTCTCAGACTTTTCAACAGTCAAAGACTCTATGACTCCGAAGGACTGTCCGATGCCCAGGGCAAAGCGCAACTCCTCTGCAGCGTTCCACTGGGACACATAAAAGCTATCCATTGTGTTCCTGCTGTGCTTCATGTAGAGTGTAGCAAACCGCTCGCGATCTTCTTTGCTGTTGTTGGCAAAGTAAGTGGCTATCGAACCGCGAATGCAAGTGGGAGTAAGACGCTTCATGGGAATGTTTACTTGGCTTTTTCTGAAGCAGGACGTCAGGCAAGAGGAGATAGCAGAGGAACCCATCTGGTAAACAGGCACTCTAGTTGCACCGAGTGTCACACATTCGTCTTTGTTGGGTCTCATCGATGGAAAAAGGGGCCTGTAGCAGTCGCTCAACTCCAAAACAGTCTTGGTGTCTGCAGCCATGTAGTGAGAGTCGTTGACAAGAAGGTCTCTGTATCTCAGCAAATAAATATCGATCAACACTTTCAAGTCGTTCGGCACTAGAATGTTTTTGGCTCCGTACTTGTATGCTGTTTTGTAGCGCTCTTGCACAATGCAATATCCACACTCACTCTTCTCAGCAGCCATGTAGTCTCTAATGTTTAAAAGAGCAATGTTAGATTTTCTTAAACTGTTAATTACAGTGACAGAGAGCAGAAGATGGTTTCGTAGAGACACAGCATTGTCTCTAGTCGGTGTAAGAGACGGCTTTCTAATCGATTCCACTAACTGTCTTACGTATGCAGACTTGCCATATTCGTTCAGCAAACTGACATTGATGATGTTGATGCATTTTTTGCTTTTCACAAGGCTCCTCCTCAAAGAACGAAAGGGCCTCAGCACTTTTTGTAACTCCTCCACCTTGCAGCGCAAACGTCGGATGGCCTCATGAGAAAGTCCGAAATAGACATTCCTGGCTTCACTGAAACGAAACAGGAGACAAAGGTAGACAAGGCGGTTGTACAACGTGTGACAAGACATGGCTTTTGTTTGGTCAAGTTCACTCAGCTTGGAATTGAGCTGAATGTTTTTAAAGTGCATGGAAAAGTATCTATCCTCCAAAACGTTGGAATTGGTGAGAGCGTTCGGGTGCAGCGTCAGCGTGCTGTCACAACATGTCAATATTTCAACAACTGCATTTTTGTAGATCTTTGCTTGTGACAAAGTGTTGTTGTTGGCTACCACAAGCCACTTTTCAAAATCTCTGAAGAGCTCATCTGCTGACTGGTAATAAAAGTGAAAAGCATCTTTGTCCAGCTGAAACAAGAGTCTCTTATCTTCTGTCAAGACGGAGGAGTTGGAAACCAAGTGCTTTAAGGAATTAAAATCAGAGTCTAGGACGGATTCGGTGTTCAGCTCTTTGTTTTCTACAGAGGTGCAGTGGTTTGCAGAAGGAGCCTCGGACGAACCAGCAACTGATGAGGGCAAGCTTAAAAGAGGATCAGAGGAAAGAACCGGAGAAGAAAAAGAGGAGGAAGGCCCAGGAGCAGAGGATGCAGAGCCTGATGCAGACGCTTGTTCAGCTACTGGCTTAATACCAAAGAAGGCAGGTCGAATAAATTGAGGGACATAGAGCTTGTCGTTGTCGTATCGCTTTGCCTCTGCAATCTTTTGTTTGATCGTCTTGGAATCGTAGAAATGAGTCTCTTTCAAGTGTATGTCCAGTCGGTCGTAATACTTCCAACATTGCAAACAGGGGTAAGGTTTTGGACAGCCGGACTTGCGTTCGAGACGAGCATGCTGAAACTTCCTGACCATTGCAGAGTAAAAGATGGAAGCTTCATCCAAAGTCCAAGAATGATCTTTTTTAGTCAAGTGTCTTTTAATGCTTGTGGAGGAATGTTTGCACAAAGGCATCGGACAGCTAACAGCGTACCTCTTCTTGGTACCATAGAAAGGTACAACCCTGTTTACGGAGCCACACGCTGCAACTAATGCGGCCCTGACTTTGTTTTTGAGCTTTAAGTCTCTCTGTTCTTGTGACTGCCTTCTTTTCTTTTTTTTCGCTTTAGAGTTCGGAGAAGGGGCAACAACAGTGTTGTTTTCTTGTGAAGAAGACATGTTCAGGTGTTTGTTTGCAACGGTTTATGCTAAAAAAAAGAAGACAGTTAGTGAGAGTGTTTTTCTTCTGCCTGCATCCTGGAATCCTGGAATGTTTACAACTGCAGGGAAGAGCTGTGTTTTTTCGAATCCTCTGCAAAAGAGAAAAAAGAAAGAAAAGAGAGCAACAAGAAGAAACAAAGTTTCCACTAGCAAATGAAAAAGAATGAGAGCAACTAGCATTACATGCATGGTGGCAGCAGTGATTGCTATTATGAGAAGGAGAATGAGAAAAAAAAAAAAAAAAAAGAAACAAATAAATAAAGAGATGGAGTTTGAGAGGATCTCGCAACCATATGACTCAAAGAAAGAAACTGTGTTGAAAAAAGGCAAGAGAGGGCAAATAGAACTTGCTAACAAGGACAAATGACAGACATAACTACAACAGTAACAACTCTCATTGCAAGCATAATAACAACAGCATCAGCATCACTGACTCAGAGAGTGTTGACATAACAAAAAAGAAAACAAAAGTACAAGCCAAGTGGGGGAACATTAACAAACACTCATTGCAACTATAACAACAACAACAACAACAGCAACAGCATCACTGACTCAGAGGGTATTGATAAAAAAAAACAAGCAAAACAAAAACAAACAAAAAAACAAATAAAAAAACAAAACAAGCAAATTGGGTGAACAGTAACAACTCTCATTGCAAGCATAATAACAACAACAGCATCAGCATCAGCATCACTGACTCAGAGAGTGTTGACAAAATAAAATAGACAATAAGCAAGCAAAGTGGGTGAACAGTAACAACTCTCACTGCAAGCATAATAACAACAACAGCATCAGCATCAGCATCACTGACTCAGAGAGTGTTGATAAAATAAAACAGATTATAAACAAACAAAGTGGGTGAACAGTAACAGCTCTCATTGAAAGCATAATAACAACAACAGCATCACTAACTCAGAGGATATATAAAAAAACAAACAAACAAACAAACAAAACAAAAACAAAAAAAAAACAAGCAAAGTGGCTGAACAGTAACAGCTAACAGCTATCATTGCAAGTAAAATAACAACAACAGCATCAGCAACATCATCACTGACTCAGAGAGTGGTGATAAAATAAAACAGATTAAAAAACAAGCAAAGTGGCTAAACAGTAACAACTATAAATACAAGTAAAATGACAAAAGCAGCAACAGCATCACTAACTCGCAGGGTGTTGATAAAAAAAAAAGCAACAAACAAATAAAGCAAGCAAAGTGGGTGAACATTAACACTCATTGCAACTATAATAACACCAACAGCAACAGCATCAGTGACTCAAAGGGTGTTGATAAACAAAAACAAAGGCACAAACAAAACAAGCAGAGTGGGTGAACATTAACAACACTTATTGCAAGCATAATAACAACAACAGCATCAGCATCACTGACTCAGAGAGTGTTGATAAAATAAAATAGATTATAAACATGCCAAGTTTGTGAACATTAACAAACACTCATTGCAACTATAACAACGACTACAGCAACAGCATCACTTACTCAGAGAGTGTTGAGAAAAAAAACAACAAAAAAAACAAAAACAAAACAAAACAGAAAACAGAAGTACAAGCCAAGGGGGGGAACATTAACAAACACTCATTGCAACTATAACAACAACAACAGCAACAGCATCACTTACTCAGAGGATATTGATAAAAAAAACAAACAAACAAACAAACAAAACAAGCAAAGTGGCTGAACAGTAACAGCTATCATTGCAAGTAAAATAACAACAACAGCATCAGCAACATCATCACTGACTCAGAGAGTGGTGATAAAATAAAACAGATTAAAAAACAAGCAAAGTGGCTGAACAGTAACAACTATAAATACAAGTAAAATGACAAAAGCAGCAACAGCATCACTAACTCGCAGGGTGTTGATAAAAAAAAAAGCAACAAACAAATAAAGCAAGCAAAGTGGGTGAACATTAACACTCATTGCAACTATAATAACACCAACAGCAACAGCATCAGTGACTCAAAGGGTGTTGATAAACAAAAACAAAAGCACAAACAAAACAAGCAAAGTGGGTGAACATTAACAACACTTATTGCAAGCACAATAACAACAACAGCATCAGCATCACTGACTCAGAGAGTGTTGATAAAACAAAATAGATTATAAACAAGCCAAGTTGGTGAACATTAACAAACACTCATTGCAACTGTAATAAGAACAACAGCAACAGCATCACTGACACAAAGGGTGTTGATAAACAAAAACAAAAACACAAGCAAAGTGGGTGAACATTAACAACACTCATTGCAACTATAACAACAACAACAGCAACAGCATCACTGGCTCAAAGGGTGTTGATAAAATAAAGAAATAAAAACAAAACAAGCAAAGTGGGTGAACAGTAACAACTCCCATTGCAAGCATAATAACGACAACAGCAACAGCAACACCATCACTGACTCAGAGAGTGTTGATAAAATAAAATAGATTATAAACAAGCCAAGTTGGTGAACATTAACAAACACTCATTGCAACTATAACAACGACTACAGCAACAGCATCACTTACTCAGAGAGTGTTGAGAAAAAAAAAACAAAAACAAAAAAAAAACAAAACAAAACAGAAAACAAAAGTACAAGCCAAGTGGGGGAACATTAACAAACACTCATTGCAACTGTAACAACAACAACAGCAACAGCATCACTTACTCAGAGAGTGTTTATAAATAAAACAAAAAACAAAAACAAGAAACAAAAATACAAGCCAAGTGGGTGATTACTAACAGCGCTAACAGCAGCAACAACAGTGTCTTTAGAAACAACAAACAAGTACAACAGCAACAACTGCTTTTACAGAGTATAACAATAACAACAACATGGCACTAACAACAACAAAAGGGTTGGAATAAAAACCTGTAGGCAAAAGGAGAGCTGCATTCAGACAAGATCGATTACAAAGAGGCTCTTCTTTAGGACAGAGGAGAAACTGCTTTTGAGGGACAGAGGGACTTTTGTTGTTGTGGTTGTTGTTGTTGTTGTGCAGAAACCAACAAACTTTTATTGAACCGAATATAACCGAATATAACCGAAAGTCTTGTTTGCTTCTGTTTTGTGCCATCAAGAAGGGAAAACAAAACATCACAAAACAAACGAAGCAAACGAAACAAACAAACAAACAAACGAACGAAACAAACAAAAAAAAAAAAAAATTAAAAAAATTAACAAACAAACAAACAAACAAACAAGCAAACAAACAAAAACAAATAAGAAAAACAGAAAACGCAGTACCGAAACCTCGCCATTTTTTATCCTTCCTCAAGCTTTCTCTGGGCGCCAAAGACCGAGAAAGTTGAGCAAACGTGACGTTGAGGGGGGGGAGGGGGGTACTTAAGGACAGCAGACCGACCAATGGCACGCTTAGGAGAGACCCACGTGAATGCTACATTTTCTTTCTATGTACGCTGAATCCGCTCAAAGTCTGGAATTTCCAGCATTCACGTGTCATCACTCCAGCCACCAGATTGGCCCACACTTTGCACACTTTCAAGACTAGAAACTCACTTGTGCTCAATTTGAGCAAAAAAAAAAAAAAACTAAGTCTCGCATGGCGACAACTTTTCCAAAAGCAAACAAAGGCAAACGAAGGCAAACGAAGAAAAAACAAAAACAAATAAACAAAAACAAAACCGAATAGGGAGAGAGAGAGTGAGTCGACTCATTTCTTTCGACTGCCTTAAACGAGAAGTCTAAAACGTTTAAAAGTTGAAAACTAAGTTTTTTAAATGAACTGCACCGAAAAAACTTTACGACAGTTTAGCTGGTTAAAAACGCAGAGGAAAATATTTTATAAAATTTAAGCGTTCTAAAGATGTCCATTTTTGTTTTTGTTTTTTTTTATTTTGGTTTGTTTCTGGCTTGTTTCTTTCTTTAAATTCTAGCGATCGAGCATATTTGAACGGTTTCATCAACCTGTCGGCGCACGTGCTCGAGAGCTAGAACTTTGATTGCTTTTGTTGTTGAGAATTGAGAATGTCCGAGCAGGTTTTTTTATCGATTTCATCGCTTGTGGCGAGGCAAAAATCAAAACGCTTTTTGGACGAAAGAAAAGAGATTAAAAGGAAAAAAGAGAAGAAAAAAAAAACAAAAAAATAGGTTATGTGTTATGAACATTTATTTTCTCACGCGATGACGTCTAGTTTTGTTAGAGTAATTAAAATATGGTATCAAGTTTGTAATTTCTATCTTATTTTTAGTTACGGATAATTGCCAATTATGTCACGTTTAGTATACACAACGCTGTTTTCTTAATAGCAATATGATACAAACAAGTTATAAAAAAAAAAGCGTTCGCTCGATCTTCCTTAGTCAGTTGAACAAAAAGAAATTTTCACAACATATGATTGATTTGGTTGTCCTAGCAAGCTGTTTTAGCAAACGGCTAGAGGTTGCAACTGTTGTTCATTGAAAACGAAAAATCTAGCGTCAGCAACAAATTTTTGAATACATAATGTACGCAAAAGTGGCACTAACAAATGAAAATGTAAAAAAACTGTTTACCTTGATGCCAGACTCGCAGAGATGTTGTCGCTCGTTGCTATCGACTGCGAACAGCTTTGTTGTTTTTCGAAGTGCCTCTTCATTCTACTTATAGCCGAAGTTTTGGCTTCGAAAAAAAATACGAACGTCGTTAAGCTCAACGAGCTGCTTTAATTGTTGTTCGTGCGAAAACGAAATGCTTAAAACGGATAAAAGTGTTGGCGTAATTACACTTTTCGACCGCGATGCAGTTTGTCAACTCTAGCGTACTTTTTTGGCTCGTGGAGCAAAAGCCTCATGATAATAGCAAAGGCTTAAAATGTCTTAACATGTCAGCAAAGGCTTAATATGCTTAATAAACTGTGGTTAAGTTTTTGCGGTGCAGTTCATTTACAACTTAATTTGCAACTTGCTGGCACAAGCAAACGTTTATGACTTCTCGTTTAAGACAGTTGAGCGAAATCAGTCGACTCACTCATTCTCCCTTTTCTGTTTTGTTTTTGTTTTGTTTTTTTGTTTTTGTTTTTGTTTTTGTTTGTTTTTTTTTTTTCTTTGTTTGTCTTTTGTTTAAAATGTAAAAAACTCGAAAGGAAAGTTGTTGCTTTGTTTGCTTATTGAAAGTTTTCGCCAGTTGCAAGACTTAGTTTTGTTTTTGTTTACTTATTAAAATATCGAGGAAAATATTTGAGGACATCGCATTCTAATGGTGCCTTTATAACAACATCTAACGATTTAACGTTTAATGTTGTGCTCAAAAAAAAAATTCCTTTTATATCTCTCAATGGTCTCCAACGATAAAACTGCCGACCAATCGCAACGATTAAACAGCCAACCAATGGCAGCTCAATGGTCTCCAAACAAGAGACTGCCGACCAATGGCAGCTCAGTGGTTTGAGAAGTGAGATCATTCGATTTCCTTTTATTATCTCCAGTTTGAACTAGTGCTTGGCTTGTGGTGCAGAAACTAAAACTTCCCGTTTTTGTATTTTGTTTTGAATTTCTTTGCTTTGAGCTTTTTAATCGATCGATAGCTTTAGGAGAAAAGAAGAAACCCCTCTGACGAAGTCTTGGCTTTTTTAAAAACGCTCAAATTTTGGCAAACAAATCTCATACGAAACGCTACTTTGATGTCAAGCTTTCGTTACTCCCTACTCCCTTCTAGCGGAGGGCGGCAAAAAGGTGTTGCATCCTAGAGCTAAAAGTGAGGAGGGAAGCAAGTTTTTTTTTCGTTTTGTTTGCTTTTTTATGTTTTTTGTTTTTTTGAGGGGGGAGAGTTAGAGGGTAAGGGGGTTAGGATTAGAGGGGGTTGGGGTTACGGTTTGGAAACCTGGGGACGAGGATATCAAGCAGGAGTTTAGTGTTAAGGTTAAAGGGCCCACGAGGGGCGTCCTTCAATTGTAAAATGCCTTTAGACGCACGTGTCTAGTCGTCTCGTTGCATCGACCTAGAGGAGTTTTCTGATAGATCTTGCGCTTTGGGCTCAGTTAATCGGTCTGTATCCATTGTAAACACGGTGTCTGCCGTTAGAAAATCGTTAACCAGGCGTTTGTGAGCTTTAACAACCATCCCTTTGAGTTTAAAACGAACGTTTCTTCAAAAGCCACTCGAGATGGAGGTACTCACGGAGGTTTGTTACGGTAACAACCCTGTGGTTTGCCATCTTCTTTCTTTCCGCAGCGTCGCAAACGCATCGGCCGGTCTCTTAGGTGACGAAAAAACGTCTGATCTCTCGACTGGAATGCTTAACGTACTAAGATTAGTAAAGTTAGTACTAAGAGTTGCATCTGGCCGCCGTAATTTTCTTCGATGATGTCTTGAAAATTTCGTGACGTCGTTTTCAAACCTCTAGGGTCGATTTTAACCTTCGACCTTAAAGTCGATTTTAGCCTTCGGTGTGGCTCTGTACAACTTTTGCGGTGAAAAAGCTTGCGCGGAGTCTACAGTTGTATTTAGCCGACAGACGCTGGCAACGCAGAAACAGAATGACTCTTGGGCGGCGCAAACCGAGCGTTCAGCAAATTTCTAGCATTTTACGTCAAAGCGGACAATCTGCACGACAAATAAAGCTAACTTTCTCGTTGCAACAGTTAGTCACTGGATCGTTGGACGAGTGTGTACAGCTGTTTTGCGTCGAAAGCCGACCGGTGGTCGGATGCGACTCTTCTTTTCATTCGAAAATCAGAACCTGGCCATCAGTCGTGTATCACCATCGAATGCTTAATGTAGTGATTTCTCGAAACGACAAAAGCTTGTAAAACAAACAGCTTCGCTGTACTGTTGCCTAATATGTTAACGGATGGCCAGGAACAACCTTGGTCTGTAATGAATGAGTTCGTTTTTCCATTCGAGGCACTAATTACTGCAGTTTTAAAAGTCACCTAAAGTATAAGCTCATCTCTCCATTCAAGAAAAACAAGCATCAGAGTTTCGGAAAGTTTGCATGCACGACACCACCATCGATGATACTTAAACAAACAGAAAATGAATTGCAAAACAGAACCACTGAATTGCAAAACATAACAACGGACAGCTTGTAAAATGCATGGTGATGAGCTTCTTCAATCCAATCAAGGAACCAAGCATCACAGTTTCGGCAATGGTGCATGTGCAAATCAGCAAACTGTGATACTTAATCAAACAACTTCACTGTTTTGCTTAGTTTAAGAACGGATGGCTAAGAACAACCTCGTTAGTGAGTATGAAGTCATCTCTTCATTCCAGGAATTAATAATCAGAGTTTTAGAAGTCTCTTACGTGCGATACTACTATCAACGGTACTTAATCAAACAGCCTCTCAGAATGGCCTAGTTTGAGAACGGAAGGCTAGGAACAACCTTAGTAGTGAGTCATCAGTTCAACTTTTCATTCAAGGAATTAAGCATCTAAAATCTGAAAAATAAAAAGAAGAGCTCTTTGTTAGAAGTTCTTATTTTTATTTTTCCTCAACTTCTATTTCTTTTCTTTTTTTACTTTTTTTTTTTTAATGATAGTTTTTCTTTTTTTTTATCTATTTTGTTCGTTTAAATTAATACAACAGGCGTTTTAGGTCGTTTCTGTAACATTATTTAACACTTTAAATTGTAATAAATATTTGAACAGAAGAAAATCCCTTTCGTAACGTTAAAATGTCATAAGAACATTTCATCTTTACCAAATACGCTTGTAAAAATAGTTTCACTTTTAAAGTTTGTTGTATATGTCTTTTAATTTAGTGAATCGCAATTTGGATTTTCTTAGGCGCACATCTACTTTAGTTGCTTTTTCTTAAAGAAAGGTCACCAGAGTTTTCTTACACAGCCCCTGCAGCATAATCTTTAACAAAATACTCTTTTGAAAAGTTTTACATTGAAATAAACAAAAGCCATTTGCGTAAGTAGAGATAACTTAGAGAATAAAAAGTGCATAAACGCCTCGCTACTTTGATGAAGAAGAAACGGATGACTAAATGCAACTTTTTAATTTCGTGTGCTATCTCTTTCGATTAAGGTACTTTTTGAATATTTTTTCAAAGAAATGTTAGCGTAGTTTTCCTTTTTTAAATTTAAATCATGTTTAAAGGTAGTTTTTGAATGTTTTTTCAAAGAAATGTTAGCGTAGTTTTCATCTATTAAATTTAAATCATGTTTAAAGGTAGTTTTCGAATATTTTTTCAAAGAATTGTTAGCGTAGTTTTCCTCTTTTAGATCTAGCTTATGTTTAAGGTAGTTTTTGAGTATTTTTTCAAAGAAAAGTTAGCGTAGTTTTCCTCTTTTAGATCTAGCTTATGTTTAAGGTAGTTTTTAAATATTTTTTTAAAGAAAAGTTAGCATAGTTTTCCTCTTTTGGATATAGCTTATGTTTAAGGTAGTTTTTAAATATTTTTTTTAAAGAAAAGTTAGCGTAGTTTTCCTCCTTTAGATCTAGCTTATAATTCAGGTAGTTTTTGAATATTTTTTCAAATAAAAATTAGCAAAGTATAGTTTATTTAGCATGACATCACAAAATACTAAACTCAAAAAGGCAAGATAAAGTATAAGATAAACGTAAAATAAGATATAGATGAAACAAATGTTAGGCTGCATAAAATCAAAAACTGCATTGCCTATCATAAACACAAATGTCTAGTGAGAGCTTTTAAAGTTCGTTCTTTTCGTCTTTTAATTTGGTGAATCGCGATTTGAATTTTCTAAGGCGCACATGTCTTTCAGTTGCTTTTTTCTTAAGGAAAGGTCGCCAGAGTTTTTTTACGCAGCTCCTGCAGCATAATCTTTAACAAAATACTCTTTTGTATATCATTACATAGAAATAAACAAAAACCATATGCGTAAACAGAGATAAATTAGAACGCAAAAGTGCATAAAAAGCCTCGCTACTTTGCTATAGAAGAAGTGGATGACTGTAAATTCGTGCACTACCTCAATGGATTAAGGTATTTTTCGAAAGTTTTTTAAAAGCATAAATAGCGTAGTCTTCCTCTTTTAAATCTAGCTTATGTCTAAGGCAGTTTTTGAATAGATTTTCAAAGAAAGGTTAGCGTACTTTTCCACTTTTAAGTTTAGCTTATGTAGCTTGACAAAACAACACACAAAAAGACAAGATAAAGTATCAGATAAACGTAAAATAAAATATAAATGAAACTAAAGTTAGGCTGCATAAAAAACAAACAACTTAATAATCTACTAGACATGTTTAAGTTGAATTAAGTAAAGTCCTTTGCGCAAATTTGGGTAAATAAGAGAGTAAAAATCCATAAAAAGAAGAAGTGGATGAGTAGATACAATTTTTTAAATTTGTGTGCTATCTCTATTGAATAAGGTAGTTTTCGAGAGTTTTTTCAAAGCAAAATTAGCGTAGTGTTCCTCTTTTAAATCTAGATTATCTCAAAAATAGATTTCGAATAGTTTTTCAAAGAAAGGTTAGCGCAGCTTTCCTCTTTTAACATTAGCTTATGTAGCTTGACATCACAGAACACAAAAAGATAAAATAAAATATAAGACAAACGTAAAATGAAAAATAGATGTAGCTAAAGTTAGGCAGCATAAAAAACCAACAACATAATAATCTACTAGGCATGTTTAAATTGAATTAAATAAAATCCTTTGCGCAAAAATAGGTATGTTAGAGAGTAAAAGCGCATAGAAAGCCTCGCTACTTTGCTGTGAAAGAAGTGGATGACTAGATACAACTTTTTAAAATCCTGTGCTATCTCTATCGATTAAGGTAGTTTTCGAAAGATTTTTCAAAGCAAAAATAGCGTAGTCTTTCTCTTTTAAATCTAGATTATGTCTAAGGTAGTTTTTGAACAGCTTTTCAAAGAAAGGTTAGCGTAGCTTTCCTCTTTTAAGTTTAGCTTATGTAGCTTGACATCACAAAACACAAAATTCAAAAAGACAAAATAAAATATAAGATAAACGTAAAATAAAATATAGATGAAGCTAAAGTTAGACTGCATAAAAAAACAACAACGTAATAACCTACTAGAATCTAATAAAACCCTATGCACAAATGTAGGTATGTTAGAGAGTAAAAGTGCATAAAAAGCCTCGCTACTTTGTTTAAGGTAGTTTTTGAATAGTTTTTCAAAGAAAGCTTAGCGTAGTTTTCCTCTTTAAAGTTTGGCTTATGTAGCTTGACATCACAAAACACAAAACACTAAAAGGAAAGGTAATATAAAAGTTAATCGTAAAATAAAATGTAGGTGAAATAAATGTTAGGCTGCATAAAAGAAAAAAAAAATCGTAACATAATAATCTTCTATATATGTTTGGATTGAATTAAATGAATTCCTTTGCGTAAATATAAGCAAACTAGTGAGAAAAAGTGCATAAAGAGCCTCGCTACTTTGCTGCAGAAGTAGTGGATGACTATATGCAATTTTTTAAAATCGTGTGCTATCTCTATCGATTAAGGTAGTTTTCGAAAGTTTTTTCAAAGTAAAAATAGTGTAGTTTTCCTCTTTTAAATCTAGCTTTTGTCTAGGGTAGTTTATGAATAGATTTTCAAAGAAAGGTTAGCGTAGCATTCCACTTTTAAGTTTAGCTTAAGTTGCTTGGCATCACAAAACTCAAAACTCAAAAAGAAAAGATAAAATATATGATAAACCTAAAACATAATATAGATGAAACTAAAGTTAGGCTGCATAAAAAACCAACAACATAATAATCTACTAGGCATGTTTAAATTGAATTAAATAAAATCCTTTGCGCAAATGTAGGTATGTTAGAGAGTAAAAGTGCATGAAAAGCCTCGCTACTTTGTTTAAGGTAGTTTTTGAATAGTTTTTCAAAGAAAGCTTAGCGTAGTTTTCCTCTTTAAAGTTTGGCTTATGTAGCTTGACATCACAAAACACAAAACACTAAAAGGAAAGGTAATATAAAAGTTAATCGTAAAATAAAATGTAGGTGAAATAAATGTTAGGCTGCATAAAAGAAAAAAAAAATCGTAACATAATAATCTTCTATATATGTTTGGATTGAATTAAATGAATTCCTTTGCGTAAATATAAGCAAACTAGTGAGAAAAAGTGCATAAAGAGCCTCGCTACTTTGCTGCAGAAGTAGTGGATGACTATATGCAATTTTTTAAAATCGTGTGCTATCTCTATCGATTAAGGTAGTTTTCGAAAGTTTTTTCAAAGTAAAAATAGTGTAGTTTTCCTCTTTTAAATCTAGCTTTTGTCTAGGGTAGTTTATGAATAGATTTTCAAAGAAAGGTTAGCGTAGCATTCCACTTTTAAGTTTAGCTTAAGTTGCTTGGCATCACAAAACTCAAAACTCAAAAAGAAAAGATAAAATATATGATAAACCTAAAACATAATATAGATGAAACTAAAGTTAGGCTGCATAAAAAACCAACAACATAATAATCTACTAGGCATGTTTAAATTGAATTAAATAAAATCCTTTGCGCAAATGTAGGTATGTTAGAGAGTAAAAGTGCATGAAAAGCCTCGCTACTTTGTTAAAGGTAGTTTTTGAATAGTTTTTCAAAGCAAGTTTAGCGTAGTTTTCCTCTTTTATGTTTAGACTATGTAGCTTGACATCACAGAACACAAAGCTCAAAAAGGCAAGATAAAATATAAGTTAATCGTAAAATATAGATGTAACAAAGTTTAGACTGCATAAAAAACCAACAACATAATAATCTACTAGGCATGTTTAAGTTGAATTAAATAATGTCCTTTGCGCAAATATAGGAAAGTTAGAGTAAAAATCCATAAAAAGCCTCGATACTTTGCTGAAGAAGAAGATGACTATATGCAACTTTTTAAAATTGTGAGCTATCTATATCGATTTAGGTCCTTTTTGAGTACTTTTTCAAAGAAAAGTTAGCGCAGTTTTCCCCTTTTAAGATTAGATTATGAAGCTTGACATAACAAAACACAAAACTAACAAAGGCAAGATAAAATATAAGGTAAACGCAATATAATGTATAGATGAAACTAAAGTTAGGCTGCATAAAACAAACGGGTAACAATACTCTTCTATGTATGTTTACATTGAGTTAAATAAAATCCTTTGCGCAAATATAGGTATGTTAGAGAATAAAAGTGCATAAAAAGCCTCAGTACTTTGCTGTAGAAGAAGTGGATGAGTAGATACAATTTTTTAAATTTGTGTGCTATCTCTATCGAATAAGTTAGTTTTCGAGAGTTTTTTCAAAGCAAAATTAGCGTAGTGTTCCTCTTTTAAATCTAGATTATCTCAAAAATAGATTTCGAATAGTTTTTCAAAGAAAGGTTAGCGCAGCTTTCCTCTTTTAACATTAGCTTATGTAGCTTGACATCACAGAACACAAAAAGATAAAATAAAATATAAGACAAACGTAAAATGAAAAATAGATGTAGCTAAAGTTAGGCAGCATAAAAAACCAACAACATAATAATCTACTAGGCATGTTTAAATTGAATTAAATAAAATCCTTTGCGCAAAAATAGGTATGTTAGAGAGTAAAAGCGCATAAAAAGCCTCGCTACTTTGTTAAAGGTAGTTTTTGAATAGTTTTTCAAAGACAGGTTAGCGTAAATTTCCTCTTTAAAGTTTAGCTTATGTAGCTTGACATCACAAAATATAAAACTCAAAAAGACAAGATAAAATATAAGATAAACGCAAAATAAAATATAGATGAAACTAAAGTTAGGCTGCATACAAAACCAACAACATAATATTCTACTAGTTATGTTTAAATTGAATTAAATAAAATCCTTTACGCAAATATAGGTAAGTTAGAGAGTAAAAGTGCATAAAAAGCTTTACTTTGCTGAAGAAGAAGATGAATAGATGCAACTTTTTAAATTCGTGAGCTATCTCTATCGGTGTAAGGTAGTTTTTGAACAATTTTTCAAAGAAAAGTTAGCCTAGTTTTCTTCTTTTAAGTTTAAATTATGTAGCTTGACATCACAAAATACAAAACTCAAAAAGACAAGATAAAATATAAGATAAACGCAAAATAAAATATAGATGAAACTAAAGTTAGGCTGCATACAAAACCAACAACATAATATTCTACTAGAAAAGTTAGCCTAGTTTCCTTCTTTTAAGTTTAGATTATGTAGCTTGACATCACAAAACACAAAAAGGCAAGATAAAATACAAGGTAAACGTAAAATAAAATAGAAGTCAAACAAAAGTTAGGTTGCATAAATACAAAAACTGCATTGCCAAAAATAGAATTTGTTGTCTAGAAAGACCTTTTAAACTTTGTTTCTTTCGTTTTTTGACTTAGTGAATCGCGATCTGGTTTTTCTTAGGCGCGCTTGTTTCTTAGTTGTTTTTTTTGTAAAGAAACTTTATTCAGACGTTTTTTTTTACGCAACTCCTTTAACATTATTTTTAACAAAGTATTCTTTTATACGTGTTTACATTGAAATAAAACCCTTTGCGTAAATAGAGATAAATTAGAGAGCAAAAGTACATAAAAAGCCTCGCTACTTTGCAGAAGAAGAATTGGATGGCAAGATTCGTGTGCTTTCTCTTTCGTTTAAGGTACTTCTTGAATATTTTTTCAAAGAAAAGTTAGCGTAGTTTTCCCCTTTTAAGTTTAGCTTACGCAGCTTGACATCACAAAACGCAAAAACCAATAAGGCATGATAAAATACAAGATAAACGTAAAATAAAATAGAAGTGAAACAAAAGTTAGACTGCATAAAAACAAAAAAAAAAAAAAAAACATAATATACTTCTATGTATGTTTACATTGAACTAAATAAAATCCTTTGTGTAAAGATATGAAAAAATAGAGAGTAAGAGTTCATAAAAAAGCCTCGCTATTTTGCTGAAGAAGAAATGGATGTCTAGATCTTTTAAAATAAGGAACTTTTTGATTTCTTTTTCCGAAAAATGGTTGGAGCAGTTTTCCTTTTTTAAATTTCACTTATGCAGTTTAACATCACAGGAAATATTATTTTGCTTTTTAACAAACTCTTAAAAACATCAGAAGTAATTCTAAATGCAACTCTATTAAAAGTTTTCACAGAATAACAAAACGACTTCTTTTTTTTTTTTTTAAAGATAAAAAAAAGTTTGAACTATCTTTAAATAAGAAATGTGAGAACAGTTTAACAGAACTTCTTGTTTATTATGTCTTTAGCGAAACAGATAAAAATATTTGCAAAAGCATAGATAAAACAAACTACACAAAAGGCCCATCTTTATTGCCAAACTGAACAAACTTATCTAAACTACATAAATGGTTTCACGATATTGCCATATTGAACAAACTTTTCTAAACTACCCTCTTTTTGAATTTTTAGCTTCATGTTTTTAATTTTGTCTTTAATATGGCTTTGGTAGGAGTACTTTTGCAAGACATGAATGAGCTTGTCACTGCTATGATTTGCCAAGATGCCAAGGTAATCTTTGTACGAGCAACTTGAGCTTACATCTGTAAACACGTCTTGCAAGATGTATGCCAACACCAAAGCTGCACATCGTGGAAAACTTCTGGTGTTGAACCATTCGTTGTGGCCAGGGCAAGCATTCAGCTCTTCAACTATTTCATCTAAAATTTTACAAACTCAAGTCATAACACAAAGTGATTAAATCAAATATTCATTTGGTTCTGAAGTAAGACAAGATTTATTCTGTTTTTTTATTTATTTTTTTTTGTTGACCTTATTGTTTGCACTGATAGCAATAACTGGTTTTTGAAAGATTACCTAAATGGCATTGGCTAACTTCTGCTTTGTTTTCCTTTGTTCTTGGCTGAGTTGATCCTGAAATAAAATAAAACCATGTTCATTTTTCTAATTCATAAAAACCATCAACAGTTTCTAAGTGTTAGAGATGATAACAAGCTGTGCATGATTTCTAACGGTGATGTTTCTAACTTCATCATTAGAAATCGGGTAGACACAACTTTCTAAAAGTGCACTTAGCAATGATGGCTAGTTTTTGTTAACAGTTAACCATCTGAAATTGTGCAAGAAGAGGTTTGTGTTTATATATCTTTGTATAAATTAGGTTTTACATTACCGATGAGTTCTTGAGTGAAAGATGGCATTTCCAACTTGATTTTTTTTCTTCTTGGATCTTTTACTTCTAAAACATAATCAGTTTTAGTATCATTCACTTGTATAAACATTTAAGCAATCACAGAATTAGTCCTGCAACAAATACATACACACTTCTGTGTTGTTTTTTTGTTTTGTTTTGTTTTTTTTACAGCTCTAACAATAACAATAGAGCAAGGAGTTGATTTGGGCATTTTCATTTTTTGAAAGCGTGTTGAGATTTGCATAAAAATCAAAAATCAAAAATCAAAAAGAATTTACCTCTGGATGTAGAGGCAAGACTTTGGCTAAATAGGCTACCAACAGATTGAACAGCATAAGGTGAGAGCTGCTTTGCAAGAACAGTACCAGCCTGTTGGACAGGAACAGCTGAAACTGGATCAGATGAAAGAAACAAACTGGGTTTGGCCAATGTTTGCTGAAAAGCAACAAGGCTAGGAGTCAGAGGAACAGAAAAGACCTCTTTTGAAGGACAGAAAGCGACTTGCTGAGAAGGAGAAGCAGAAACAGGTTTGGCAACCACTTGCTCATTAAAGTAAACTGGAGAAAGTTTTGCATGGTGTTCAATAAAATCCGGTTCATCAGGAAATAATGTTAATGCAAGAGGAGAACAAGCTGTGCCAACAGGAACAGCTAGAGTCTGATCTACATCCATACAAACAGCTTGTTCGTTAGGAACTAGTTGTGCAAGAGCAGGGGATAGTTCAAGAACTGGACCAGCGATTGTTTGTTCAGATGGAACAGACGAAACAGGAGTTGAGGTAGGTTCACACAAGAAATCTACGGCATGGTCGTTGCTATCCTCTAAAGGAACATTGTTTTCTACAGCTGGAGAAAACGGAACCACTGTGGTACAGCTGAAAGTAGCAGCACATTCTTCAGAGTCAGAACCGGAGTCTAAATCTTCCTCAAAGATGTCCTCAACCTCATGAAAACCGTACTCCTCTGCATTAGTTTGGAGCCAGTCCATCACATCCTTCTCCTTCTTTGGTGGTCTCTCAGACTTTTCAACAGTCAAAGACTCTATGACTCCGAAGGACTGTCCGATGCCCAGGGCAAAGCGCAACTCCTCTGCAGCGTTCCACTGGGACACATAAAAGCTATCCATTGTGTTCCTGCTGTGCTTCATGTAGAGTGTAGCAAACCGCTCGCGATCTTCTTTGCTGTTGTTGGCAAAGTAAGTGGCTATCGAACCGCGAATGCAAGTGGGAGTAAGACGCTTCATGGGAATGTTTACTTGGCTTTTTCTGAAGCAGGACGTCAGGCAAGAGGAGATAGCAGAGGAACCCATCTGGTAAACAGGCACTCTAGTTGCACCGAGTGTCACACATTCGTCTTTGTTGGGTCTCATCGATGGAAAAAGGGGCCTGTAGCAGTCGCTCAACTCCAAAACAGTCTTGGTGTCTGCAGCCATGTAGTGAGAGTCGTTGACAAGAAGGTCTCTGTATCTCAGCAAATAAATATCGATCAACACTTTCAAGTCGTTCGGCACTAGAATGTTTTTGGCTCCGTACTTGTATGCTGTTTTGTAGCGCTCTTGCACAATGCAATATCCACACTCACTCTTCTCAGCAGCCATGTAGTCTCTAATGTTTAAAAGAGCAATGTTAGATTTTCTTAAACTGTTAATTACAGTGACAGAGAGCAGAAGATGGTTTCGTAGAGACACAGCATTGTCTCTAGTCGGTGTAAGAGACGGCTTTCTAATCGATTCCACTAACTGTCTTACGTATGCAGACTTGCCATATTCGTTCAGCAAACTGACATTGATGATGTTGATGCATTTTTTGCTTTTCACAAGGCTCCTCCTCAAAGAACGAAAGGGCCTCAGCACTTTTTGTAACTCCTCCACCTTGCAGCGCAAACGTCGGATGGCCTCATGAGAAAGTCCGAAATAGACATTCCTGGCTTCACTGAAACGAAACAGGAGACAAAGGTAGACGAGGCGGTTGTACAACGTGTGACAAGACATGGCTTTTGTTTGGTCAAGTTCACTCAGCTTGGAATTGAGCTGAATGTTTTTAAAGTGCATGGAAAAGTATCTATCCTCCAAAACGTTGGAATTGGTGAGAGCGTTCGGGTGCAGCGTCAGCGTGCTGTCACAACATGTCAATATTTCAACAACTGCATTTTTGTAGATCTTTGCTTGTGACAAAGTGTTGTTGTTGGCTACCACAAGCCACTTTTCAAAATCTCTGAAGAGCTCATCTGCTGACTGGTAATAAAAGTGAAAAGCATCTTTGTCCAGCTGAAACAAGAGTCTCTTATCTTCTGTCAAGACGGAGGAGTTGGAAACCAAGTGCTTTAAGGAATTAAAATCAGAGTCTAGGACGGATTCGGTGTTCAGCTCTTTGTTTTCTACAGAGGTGCAGTGGTTTGCAGAAGGAGCCTCGGACGAACCAGCAACTGATGAGGGCAAGCTTAAAAGAGGATCAGAGGAAAGAACCGGAGAAGAAAAAGAGGAGGAAGGCCCAGGAGCAGAGGATGCAGAGCCTGATGCAGACGCTTGTTCAGCTACTGGCTTAATACCAAAGAAGGCAGGTCGAATAAATTGAGGGACATAGAGCTTGTCGTTGTCGTATCGCTTTGCCTCTGCAATCTTTTGTTTGATCGTCTTGGAATCGTAGAAATGAGTCTCTTTCAAGTGTATGTCCAGTCGGTCGTAATACTTCCAACATTGCAAACAGGGGTAAGGTTTTGGACAGCCGGACTTGCGTTCGAGACGAGCATGCTGAAACTTCCTGACCATTGCAGAGTAAAAGATGGAAGCTTCATCCAAAGTCCAAGAATGATCTTTTTTAGTCAAGTGTCTTTTAATGCTTGTGGAGGAATGTTTGCACAAAGGCATCGGACAGCTAACAGCGTACCTCTTCTTGGTACCATAGAAAGGTACAACCCTGTTTACGGAGCCACACGCTGCAACTAATGCGGCCCTGACTTTGTTTTTGAGCTTTAAGTCTCTCTGTTCTTGTGACTGCCTTCTTTTCTTTTTTTTCGCTTTAGAGTTCGGAGAAGGGGCAACAACAGTGTTGTTTTCTTGTGAAGAAGACATGTTCAGGTGTTTGTTTGCAACGGTTTATGCTAAAAAAAAGAAGACAGTTAGTGAGAGTGTTTTTCTTCTGCCTGCATCCTGGAATCCTGGAATGTTTACAACTGCAGGGAAGAGCTGTGTTTTTTCGAATCCTCTGCAAAAGAGAAAAAAGAAAGAAAAGAGAGCAACAAGAAGAAACAAAGTTTCCACTAGCAAATGAAAAAGAATGAGAGCAACTAGCATTACATGCATGGTGGCAGCAGTGATTGCTATTATGAGAAGGAGAATGAGAAAAAAAAAAAAAAAAAAGAAACAAATAAATAAAGAGATGGAGTTTGAGAGGATCTCGCAACCATATGACTCAAAGAAAGAAACTGTGTTGAAAAAAGGCAAGAGAGGGCAAATAGAACTTGCTAACAAGGACAAATGACAGACATAACTACAACAGTAACAACTCTCATTGCAAGCATAATAACAACAGCATCAGCATCACTGACTCAGAGAGTGTTGACATAACAAAAAAGAAAACAAAAGTACAAGCCAAGTGGGGGAACATTAACAAACACTCATTGCAACTATAACAACAACAACAACAACAGCAACAGCATCACTGACTCAGAGGGTATTGATAAAAAAAAACAAGCAAAACAAAAACAAACAAAAAAACAAATAAAAAAACAAAACAAGCAAATTGGGTGAACAGTAACAACTCTCATTGCAAGCATAATAACAACAACAGCATCAGCATCAGCATCACTGACTCAGAGAGTGTTGACAAAATAAAATAGACAATAAGCAAGCAAAGTGGGTGAACAGTAACAACTCTCACTGCAAGCATAATAACAACAACAGCATCAGCATCAGCATCACTGACTCAGAGAGTGTTGATAAAATAAAACAGATTATAAACAAACAAAGTGGGTGAACAGTAACAGCTCTCATTGAAAGCATAATAACAACAACAGCATCACTAACTCAGAGGATATATAAAAAAACAAACAAACAAACAAAACAAAAACAAAAAAAAAACAAGCAAAGTGGCTGAACAGTAACAGCTATCATTGCAAGTAAAATAACAACAACAGCATCAGCAACATCATCACTGACTCAGAGAGTGGTGATAAAATAAAACAGATTAAAAAACAAGCAAAGTGGCTAAACAGTAACAACTATAAATACAAGTAAAATGACAAAAGCAGCAACAGCATCACTAACTCGCAGGGTGTTGATAAAAAAAAAAGCAACAAACAAATAAAGCAAGCAAAGTGGGTGAACATTAACACTCATTGCAACTATAATAACACCAACAGCAACAGCATCAGTGACTCAAAGGGTGTTGATAAACAAAAACAAAGGCACAAACAAAACAAGCAGAGTGGGTGAACATTAACAACACTTATTGCAAGCATAATAACAACAACAGCATCAGCATCACTGACTCAGAGAGTGTTGATAAAATAAAATAGATTATAAACATGCCAAGTTTGTGAACATTAACAAACACTCATTGCAACTATAACAACGACTACAGCAACAGCATCACTTACTCAGAGAGTGTTGAGAAAAAAAACAACAAAAAAAACAAAAACAAAACAAAACAGAAAACAGAAGTACAAGCCAAGGGGGGGAACATTAACAAACACTCATTGCAACTATAACAACAACAACAGCAACAGCATCACTTACTCAGAGGATATTGATAAAAAAAACAAACAAACAAACAAACAAAACAAGCAAAGTGGCTGAACAGTAACAGCTATCATTGCAAGTAAAATAACAACAACAGCATCAGCAACATCATCACTGACTCAGAGAGTGGTGATAAAATAAAACAGATTAAAAAACAAGCAAAGTGGCTGAACAGTAACAACTATAAATACAAGTAAAATGACAAAAGCAGCAACAGCATCACTAACTCGCAGGGTGTTGATAAAAAAAAAAGCAACAAACAAATAAAGCAAGCAAAGTGGGTGAACATTAACACTCATTGCAACTATAATAACACCAACAGCAACAGCATCAGTGACTCAAAGGGTGTTGATAAACAAAAACAAAAGCACAAACAAAACAAGCAAAGTGGGTGAACATTAACAACACTTATTGCAAGCACAATAACAACAACAGCATCAGCATCACTGACTCAGAGAGTGTTGATAAAACAAAATAGATTATAAACAAGCCAAGTTGGTGAACATTAACAAACACTCATTGCAACTGTAATAAGAACAACAGCAACAGCATCACTGACACAAAGGGTGTTGATAAACAAAAACAAAAACACAAGCAAAGTGGGTGAACATTAACAACACTCATTGCAACTATAACAACAACAACAGCAACAGCATCACTGGCTCAAAGGGTGTTGATAAAATAAAGAAATAAAAACAAAACAAGCAAAGTGGGTGAACAGTAACAACTCCCATTGCAAGCATAATAACGACAACAGCAACAGCAACACCATCACTGACTCAGAGAGTGTTGATAAAATAAAATAGATTATAAACAAGCCAAGTTGGTGAACATTAACAAACACTCATTGCAACTATAACAACGACTACAGCAACAGCATCACTTACTCAGAGAGTGTTGAGAAAAAAAAAACAAAAACAAAAAAAAAACAAAACAAAACAGAAAACAAAAGTACAAGCCAAGTGGGGGAACATTAACAAACACTCATTGCAACTGTAACAACAACAACAGCAACAGCATCACTTACTCAGAGAGTGTTTATAAATAAAACAAAAAACAAAAACAAGAAACAAAAATACAAGCCAAGTGGGTGATTACTAACAGCGCTAACAGCAGCAACAACAGTGTCTTTAGAAACAACAAACAAGTACAACAGCAACAACTGCTTTTACAGAGTATAACAATAACAACAACATGGCACTAACAACAACAAAAGGGTTGGAATAAAAACCTGTAGGCAAAAGGAGAGCTGCATTCAGACAAGATCGATTACAAAGAGGCTCTTCTTTAGGACAGAGGAGAAACTGCTTTTGAGGGACAGAGGGACTTTTGTTGTTGTGGTTGTTGTTGTTGTTGTGCAGAAACCAACAAACTTTTATTGAACCGAATATAACCGAATATAACCGAAAGTCTTGTTTGCTTCTGTTTTGTGCCATCAAGAAGGGAAAACAAAACATCACAAAACAAACGAAGCAAACGAAACAAACAAACAAACAAACGAACGAAACAAACAAAAAAAAAAAAAAATTAAAAAAATTAACAAACAAACAAACAAACAAACAAGCAAACAAACAAAAACAAATAAGAAAAACAGAAAACGCAGTACCGAAACCTCGCCATTTTTTATCCTTCCTCAAGCTTTCTCTGGGCGCCAAAGACCGAGAAAGTTGAGCAAACGTGACGTTGAGGGGGGGGAGGGGGGTACTTAAGGACAGCAGACCGACCAATGGCACGCTTAGGAGAGACCCACGTGAATGCTACATTTTCTTTCTATGTACGCTGAATCCGCTCAAAGTCTGGAATTTCCAGCATTCACGTGTCATCACTCCAGCCACCAGATTGGCCCACACTTTGCACACTTTCAAGACTAGAAACTCACTTGTGCTCAATTTGAGCAAAAAAAAAAAAAAACTAAGTCTCGCATGGCGACAACTTTTCCAAAAGCAAACAAAGGCAAACGAAGGCAAACGAAGAAAAAACAAAAACAAATAAACAAAAACAAAACCGAATAGGGAGAGAGAGAGTGAGTCGACTCATTTCTTTCGACTGCCTTAAACGAGAAGTCTAAAACGTTTAAAAGTTGAAAACTAAGTTTTTTAAATGAACTGCACCGAAAAAACTTTACGACAGTTTAGCTGGTTAAAAACGCAGAGGAAAATATTTTATAAAATTTAAGCGTTCTAAAGATGTCCATTTTTGTTTTTGTTTTTTTTTATTTTGGTTTGTTTCTGGCTTGTTTCTTTCTTTAAATTCTAGCGATCGAGCATATTTGAACGGTTTCATCAACCTGTCGGCGCACGTGCTCGAGAGCTAGAACTTTGATTGCTTTTGTTGTTGAGAATTGAGAATGTCCGAGCAGGTTTTTTTATCGATTTCATCGCTTGTGGCGAGGCAAAAATCAAAACGCTTTTTGGACGAAAGAAAAGAGATTAAAAGGAAAAAAGAGAAGAAAAAAAAAACAAAAAAATAGGTTATGTGTTATGAACATTTATTTTCTCACGCGATGACGTCTAGTTTTGTTAGAGTAATTAAAATATGGTATCAAGTTTGTAATTTCTATCTTATTTTTAGTTACGGATAATTGCCAATTATGTCACGTTTAGTATACACAACGCTGTTTTCTTAATAGCAATATGATACAAACAAGTTATAAAAAAAAAAGCGTTCGCTCGATCTTCCTTAGTCAGTTGAACAAAAAGAAATTTTCACAACATATGATTGATTTGGTTGTCCTAGCAAGCTGTTTTAGCAAACGGCTAGAGGTTGCAACTGTTGTTCATTGAAAACGAAAAATCTAGCGTCAGCAACAAATTTTTGAATACATAATGTACGCAAAAGTGGCACTAACAAATGAAAATGTAAAAAAACTGTTTACCTTGATGCCAGACTCGCAGAGATGTTGTCGCTCGTTGCTATCGACTGCGAACAGCTTTGTTGTTTTTCGAAGTGCCTCTTCATTCTACTTATAGCCGAAGTTTTGGCTTCGAAAAAAAATACGAACGTCGTTAAGCTCAACGAGCTGCTTTAATTGTTGTTCGTGCGAAAACGAAATGCTTAAAACGGATAAAAGTGTTGGCGTAATTACACTTTTCGACCGCGATGCAGTTTGTCAACTCTAGCGTACTTTTTTGGCTCGTGGAGCAAAAGCCTCATGATAATAGCAAAGGCTTAAAATGTCTTAACATGTCAGCAAAGGCTTAATATGCTTAATAAACTGTGGTTAAGTTTTTGCGGTGCAGTTCATTTACAACTTAATTTGCAACTTGCTGGCACAAGCAAACGTTTATGACTTCTCGTTTAAGACAGTTGAGCGAAATCAGTCGACTCACTCATTCTCCCTTTTCTGTTTTGTTTTTGTTTTGTTTTTTTGTTTTTGTTTTTGTTTTTGTTTGTTTTTTTTTTTTCTTTGTTTGTCTTTTGTTTAAAATGTAAAAAACTCGAAAGGAAAGTTGTTGCTTTGTTTGCTTATTGAAAGTTTTCGCCAGTTGCAAGACTTAGTTTTGTTTTTGTTTACTTATTAAAATATCGAGGAAAATATTTGAGGACATCGCATTCTAATGGTGCCTTTATAACAACATCTAACGATTTAACGTTTAATGTTGTGCTCAAAAAAAAAATTCCTTTTATATCTCTCAATGGTCTCCAACGATAAAACTGCCGACCAATCGCAACGATTAAACAGCCAACCAATGGCAGCTCAATGGTCTCCAAACAAGAGACTGCCGACCAATGGCAGCTCAGTGGTTTGAGAAGTGAGATCATTCGATTTCCTTTTATTATCTCCAGTTTGAACTAGTGCTTGGCTTGTGGTGCAGAAACTAAAACTTCCCGTTTTTGTATTTTGTTTTGAATTTCTTTGCTTTGAGCTTTTTAATCGATCGATAGCTTTAGGAGAAAAGAAGAAACCCCTCTGACGAAGTCTTGGCTTTTTTAAAAACGCTCAAATTTTGGCAAACAAATCTCATACGAAACGCTACTTTGATGTCAAGCTTTCGTTACTCCCTACTCCCTTCTAGCGGAGGGCGGCAAAAAGGTGTTGCATCCTAGAGCTAAAAGTGAGGAGGGAAGCAAGTTTTTTTTTCGTTTTGTTTGCTTTTTTATGTTTTTTGTTTTTTTGAGGGGGGAGAGTTAGAGGGTAAGGGGGTTAGGATTAGAGGGGGTTGGGGTTACGGTTTGGAAACCTGGGGACGAGGATATCAAGCAGGAGTTTAGTGTTAAGGTTAAAGGGCCCACGAGGGGCGTCCTTCAATTGTAAAATGCCTTTAGACGCACGTGTCTAGTCGTCTCGTTGCATCGACCTAGAGGAGTTTTCTGATAGATCTTGCGCTTTGGGCTCAGTTAATCGGTCTGTATCCATTGTAAACACGGTGTCTGCCGTTAGAAAATCGTTAACCAGGCGTTAGTGAGCTTTAACAACCATCCCTTTGAGTTTAAAACGAACGTTTCTTCAAAAGCCACTCGAGATGGAGGTACTCACGGAGGTTTGTTACGGTAACAACCCTGTGGTTTGCCATCTTCTTTCTTTCCGCAGCGTCGCAAACGCATCGGCCGGTCTCTTAGGTGACGAAAAAACGTCTGATCTCTCGACTGGAATGCTTAACGTACTAAGATTAGTAGAGTTAGTACTAAGAGTTGCATCTGGCCGCCGTAATTTTCTTCGATGATGTCTTGAAAATTTCGTGACGTCGTTTTCAAACCTCTAGGGTCGATTTTAACCTTCGACCTTAAAGTCGATTTTAGCCTTCGGTGTGGCTCTGTACAACTTTTGCGGTGAAAAAGCTTGCGCGGAGTCTACAGTTGTATTTAGCCGACAGACGCTGGCAACGCAGAAACAGAATGACTCTTGGGCGGCGCAAACCGAGCGTTCAGCAAATTTCTAGCATTTTACGTCAAAGCGGACAATCTGCACGACAAATAAAGCTAACTTTCTCGTTGCAACAGTTAGTCACTGGATCGTTGGACGAGTGTGTACAGCTGTTTTGCGTCGAAAGCCGACCGGTGGTCGGATGCGACTCTTCTTTTCATTCGAAAATCAGAACCTGGCCATCAGTCGTGTATCACCATCGAATGCTTAATGTAGTGATTTCTCGAAACGACAAAAGCTTGTAAAACAAACAGCTTCGCTGTACTGTTGCCTAATATGTTAACGGATGGCCAGGAACAACCTTGGTCTGTAATGAATGAGTTCGTTTTTCCATTCGAGGCACTAATTACTGCAGTTTTAAAAGTCACCTAAAGTATAAGCTCATCTCTCCATTCAAGAAAAACAAGCATCAGAGTTTCGGAAAGTTTGCATGCACGACACCACCATCGATGATACTTAAACAAACAGAAAATGAATTGCAAAACAGAACCACTGAATTGCAAAACATAACAACGGACAGCTTGTAAAATGCATGGTGATGAGCTTCTTCAATCCAATCAAGGAACCAAGCATCACAGTTTCGGCAATGGTGCATGTGCAAATCAGCAAACTGTGATACTTAATCAAACAACTTCACTGTTTTGCTTAGTTTAAGAACGGATGGCTAAGAACAACCTCGTTAGTGAGTATGAAGTCATCTCTTCATTCCAGGAATTAATAATCAGAGTTTTAGAAGTCTCTTACGTGCGATACTACTATCAACGGTACTTAATCAAACAGCCTCTCAGAATGGCCTAGTTTGAGAACGGAAGGCTAGGAACAACCTTAGTAGTGAGTCATCAGTTCAACTTTTCATTCAAGGAATTAAGCATCTAAAATCTGAAAAATAAAAAGAAGAGCTCTTTGTTAGAAGTTCTTATTTTTATTTTTCCTCAACTTCTATTTCTTTTCTTTTTTTACTTTTTTTTTTTTAATGATAGTTTTTCTTTTTTTTTATCTATTTTGTTCGTTTAAATTAATACAACAGGCGTTTTAGGTCGTTTCTGTAACATTATTTAACACTTTAAATTGTAATAAATATTTGAACAGAAGAAAATCCCTTTCGTAACGTTAAAATGTCATAAGAACATTTCATCTTTACCAAATACGCTTGTAAAAATAGTTTCACTTTTAAAGTTTGTTGTATATGTCTTTTAATTTAGTGAATCGCAATTTGGATTTTCTTAGGCGCACATCTACTTTAGTTGCTTTTTCTTAAAGAAAGGTCACCAGAGTTTTCTTACACAGCCCCTGCAGCATAATCTTTAACAAAATACTCTTTTGAAAAGTTTTACATTGAAATAAACAAAAGCCATTTGCGTAAGTAGAGATAACTTAGAGAATAAAAAGTGCATAAACGCCTCGCTACTTTGATGAAGAAGAAACGGATGACTAAATGCAACTTTTTAATTTCGTGTGCTATCTCTTTCGATTAAGGTACTTTTTGAATATTTTTTCAAAGAAATGTTAGCGTAGTTTTCCTTTTTTAAATTTAAATCATGTTTAAAGGTAGTTTTTGAATGTTTTTTCAAAGAAATGTTAGCGTAGTTTTCATCTATTAAATTTAAATCATGTTTAAAGGTAGTTTTCGAATATTTTTTCAAAGAATTGTTAGCGTAGTTTTCCTCTTTTAGATCTAGCTTATGTTTAAGGTAGTTTTTGAGTATTTTTTCAAAGAAAAGTTAGCGTAGTTTTCCTCTTTTAGATCTAGCTTATGTTTAAGGTAGTTTTTAAATATTTTTTTAAAGAAAAGTTAGCATAGTTTTCCTCTTTTGGATATAGCTTATGTTTAAGGTAGTTTTTAAATATTTTTTTTAAAGAAAAGTTAGCGTAGTTTTCCTCCTTTAGATCTAGCTTATAATTCAGGTAGTTTTTGAATATTTTTTCAAATAAAAATTAGCAAAGTATAGTTTATTTAGCATGACATCACAAAATACTAAACTCAAAAAGGCAAGATAAAGTATAAGATAAACGTAAAATAAGATATAGATGAAACAAATGTTAGGCTGCATAAAATCAAAAACTGCATTGCCTATCATAAACACAAATGTCTAGTGAGAGCTTTTAAAGTTCGTTCTTTTCGTCTTTTAATTTGGTGAATCGCGATTTGAATTTTCTAAGGCGCACATGTCTTTCAGTTGCTTTTTTCTTAAGGAAAGGTCGCCAGAGTTTTTTTACGCAGCTCCTGCAGCATAATCTTTAACAAAATACTCTTTTGTATATCATTACATAGAAATAAACAAAAACCATATGCGTAAACAGAGATAAATTAGAACGCAAAAGTGCATAAAAAGCCTCGCTACTTTGCTATAGAAGAAGTGGATGACTGTAAATTCGTGCACTACCTCAATGGATTAAGGTATTTTTCGAAAGTTTTTTAAAAGCATAAATAGCGTAGTCTTCCTCTTTTAAATCTAGCTTATGTCTAAGGCAGTTTTTGAATAGATTTTCAAAGAAAGGTTAGCGTACTTTTCCACTTTTAAGTTTAGCTTATGTAGCTTGACAAAACAACACACAAAAAGACAAGATAAAGTATCAGATAAACGTAAAATAAAATATAAATGAAACTAAAGTTAGGCTGCATAAAAAACAAACAACTTAATAATCTACTAGACATGTTTAAGTTGAATTAAGTAAAGTCCTTTGCGCAAATTTGGGTAAATAAGAGAGTAAAAATCCATAAAAAGAAGAAGTGGATGAGTAGATACAATTTTTTAAATTTGTGTGCTATCTCTATTGAATAAGGTAGTTTTCGAGAGTTTTTTCAAAGCAAAATTAGCGTAGTGTTCCTCTTTTAAATCTAGATTATCTCAAAAATAGATTTCGAATAGTTTTTCAAAGAAAGGTTAGCGCAGCTTTCCTCTTTTAACATTAGCTTATGTAGCTTGACATCACAGAACACAAAAAGATAAAATAAAATATAAGACAAACGTAAAATGAAAAATAGATGTAGCTAAAGTTAGGCAGCATAAAAAACCAACAACATAATAATCTACTAGGCATGTTTAAATTGAATTAAATAAAATCCTTTGCGCAAAAATAGGTATGTTAGAGAGTAAAAGCGCATAGAAAGCCTCGCTACTTTGCTGTGAAAGAAGTGGATGACTAGATACAACTTTTTAAAATCCTGTGCTATCTCTATCGATTAAGGTAGTTTTCGAAAGATTTTTCAAAGCAAAAATAGCGTAGTCTTTCTCTTTTAAATCTAGATTATGTCTAAGGTAGTTTTTGAACAGCTTTTCAAAGAAAGGTTAGCGTAGCTTTCCTCTTTTAAGTTTAGCTTATGTAGCTTGACATCACAAAACACAAAATTCAAAAAGACAAAATAAAATATAAGATAAACGTAAAATAAAATATAGATGAAGCTAAAGTTAGACTGCATAAAAAAACAACAACGTAATAACCTACTAGAATCTAATAAAACCCTATGCACAAATGTAGGTATGTTAGAGAGTAAAAGTGCATAAAAAGCCTCGCTACTTTGTTTAAGGTAGTTTTTGAATAGTTTTTCAAAGAAAGCTTAGCGTAGTTTTCCTCTTTAAAGTTTGGCTTATGTAGCTTGACATCACAAAACACAAAACACTAAAAGGAAAGGTAATATAAAAGTTAATCGTAAAATAAAATGTAGGTGAAATAAATGTTAGGCTGCATAAAAGAAAAAAAAAATCGTAACATAATAATCTTCTATATATGTTTGGATTGAATTAAATGAATTCCTTTGCGTAAATATAAGCAAACTAGTGAGAAAAAGTGCATAAAGAGCCTCGCTACTTTGCTGCAGAAGTAGTGGATGACTATATGCAATTTTTTAAAATCGTGTGCTATCTCTATCGATTAAGGTAGTTTTCGAAAGTTTTTTCAAAGTAAAAATAGTGTAGTTTTCCTCTTTTAAATCTAGCTTTTGTCTAGGGTAGTTTATGAATAGATTTTCAAAGAAAGGTTAGCGTAGCATTCCACTTTTAAGTTTAGCTTAAGTTGCTTGGCATCACAAAACTCAAAACTCAAAAAGAAAAGATAAAATATATGATAAACCTAAAACATAATATAGATGAAACTAAAGTTAGGCTGCATAAAAAACCAACAACATAATAATCTACTAGGCATGTTTAAATTGAATTAAATAAAATCCTTTGCGCAAATGTAGGTATGTTAGAGAGTAAAAGTGCATGAAAAGCCTCGCTACTTTGTTAAAGGTAGTTTTTGAATAGTTTTTCAAAGCAAGTTTAGCGTAGTTTTCCTCTTTTATGTTTAGACTATGTAGCTTGACATCACAGAACACAAAGCTCAAAAAGGCAAGATAAAATATAAGTTAATCGTAAAATATAGATGTAACAAAGTTTAGACTGCATAAAAAACCAACAACATAATAATCTACTAGGCATGTTTAAGTTGAATTAAATAATGTCCTTTGCGCAAATATAGGAAAGTTAGAGTAAAAATCCATAAAAAGCCTCGATACTTTGCTGAAGAAGAAGATGACTATATGCAACTTTTTAAAATTGTGAGCTATCTATATCGATTTAGGTCCTTTTTGAGTACTTTTTCAAAGAAAAGTTAGCGCAGTTTTCCCCTTTTAAGATTAGATTATGAAGCTTGACATAACAAAACACAAAACTAACAAAGGCAAGATAAAATATAAGGTAAACGCAATATAATGTATAGATGAAACTAAAGTTAGGCTGCATAAAACAAACGGGTAACAATACTCTTCTATGTATGTTTACATTGAGTTAAATAAAATCCTTTGCGCAAATATAGGTATGTTAGAGAATAAAAGTGCATAAAAAGCCTCAGTACTTTGCTGTAGAAGAAGTGGATGAGTAGATACAATTTTTTAAATTTGTGTGCTATCTCTATCGAATAAGTTAGTTTTCGAGAGTTTTTTCAAAGCAAAATTAGCGTAGTGTTCCTCTTTTAAATCTAGATTATCTCAAAAATAGATTTCGAATAGTTTTTCAAAGAAAGGTTAGCGCAGCTTTCCTCTTTTAACATTAGCTTATGTAGCTTGACATCACAGAACACAAAAAGATAAAATAAAATATAAGACAAACGTAAAATGAAAAATAGATGTAGCTAAAGTTAGGCTGCATAAAAAACCAACAACATAATAATCTACTAGGCATGTTTAAATTGAATTAAATAAAATCCTTTGCGCAAAAATAGGTATGTTAGAGAGTAAAAGCGCATAAAAAGCCTCGCTACTTTGTTAAAGGTAGTTTTTGAATAGTTTTTCAAAGACAGGTTAGCGTAAATTTCCTCTTTAAAGTTTAGCTTATGTAGCTTGACATCACAAAATATAAAACTCAAAAAGACAAGATAAAATATAAGATAAACGCAAAATAAAATATAGATGAAACTAAAGTTAGGCTGCATACAAAACCAACAACATAATATTCTACTAGTTATGTTTAAATTGAATTAAATAAAATCCTTTACGCAAATATAGGTAAGTTAGAGAGTAAAAGTGCATAAAAAGCTTTACTTTGCTGAAGAAGAAGATGAATAGATGCAACTTTTTAAATTCGTGAGCTATCTCTATCGGTGTAAGGTAGTTTTTGAACAATTTTTCAAAGAAAAGTTAGCCTAGTTTTCTTCTTTTAAGTTTAAATTATGTAGCTTGACATCACAAAATACAAAACTCAAAAAGACAAGATAAAATATAAGATAAACGCAAAATAAAATATAGATGAAACTAAAGTTAGGCTGCATACAAAACCAACAACATAATATTCTACTAGAAAAGTTAGCCTAGTTTCCTTCTTTTAAGTTTAGATTATGTAGCTTGACATCACAAAACACAAAAAGGCAAGATAAAATACAAGGTAAACGTAAAATAAAATAGAAGTCAAACAAAAGTTAGGTTGCATAAATACAAAAACTGCATTGCCAAAAATAGAATTTGTTGTCTAGAAAGACCTTTTAAACTTTGTTTCTTTCGTTTTTTGACTTAGTGAATCGCGATCTGGTTTTTCTTAGGCGCGCTTGTTTCTTAGTTGTTTTTTTTGTAAAGAAACTTTATTCAGACGTTTTTTTTTACGCAACTCCTTTAACATTATTTTTAACAAAGTATTCTTTTATACGTGTTTACATTGAAATAAAACCCTTTGCGTAAATAGAGATAAATTAGAGAGCAAAAGTACATAAAAAGCCTCGCTACTTTGCAGAAGAAGAATTGGATGGCAAGATTCGTGTGCTTTCTCTTTCGTTTAAGGTACTTCTTGAATATTTTTTCAAAGAAAAGTTAGCGTAGTTTTCCCCTTTTAAGTTTAGCTTACGCAGCTTGACATCACAAAACGCAAAAACCAATAAGGCATGATAAAATACAAGATAAACGTAAAATAAAATAGAAGTGAAACAAAAGTTAGACTGCATAAAAACAAAAAAAAAAAAAAAAACATAATATACTTCTATGTATGTTTACATTGAACTAAATAAAATCCTTTGTGTAAAGATATGAAAAAATAGAGAGTAAGAGTTCATAAAAAAGCCTCGCTATTTTGCTGAAGAAGAAATGGATGTCTAGATCTTTTAAAATAAGGAACTTTTTGATTTCTTTTTCCGAAAAATGGTTGGAGCAGTTTTCCTTTTTTAAATTTCACTTATGCAGTTTAACATCACAGGAAATATTATTTTGCTTTTTAACAAACTCTTAAAAACATCAGAAGTAATTCTAAATGCAACTCTATTAAAAGTTTTCACAGAATAACAAAACGACTTCTTTTTTTTTTTTTTAAAGATAAAAAAAAGTTTGAACTATCTTTAAATAAGAAATGTGAGAACAGTTTAACAGAACTTCTTGTTTATTATGTCTTTAGCGAAACAGATAAAAATATTTGCAAAAGCATAGATAAAACAAACTACACAAAAGGCCCATCTTTATTGCCAAACTGAACAAACTTATCTAAACTACATAAATGGTTTCACGATATTGCCATATTGAACAAACTTTTCTAAACTACCCTCTTTTTGAATTTTTAGCTTCATGTTTTTAATTTTGTCTTTAATATGGCTTTGGTAGGAGTACTTTTGCAAGACATGAATGAGCTTGTCACTGCTATGATTTGCCAAGATGCCAAGGTAATCTTTGTACGAGCAACTTGAGCTTACATCTGTAAACACGTCTTGCAAGATGTATGCCAACACCAAAGCTGCACATCGTGGAAAACTTCTGGTGTTGAACCATTCGTTGTGGCCAGGGCAAGCATTCAGCTCTTCAACTATTTCATCTAAAATTTTACAAACTCAAGTCATAACACAAAGTGATTAAATCAAATATTCATTTGGTTCTGAAGTAAGACAAGATTTATTCTGTTTTTTTATTTATTTTTTTTTGTTGACCTTATTGTTTGCACTGATAGCAATAACTGGTTTTTGAAAGATTACCTAAATGGCATTGGCTAACTTCTGCTTTGTTTTCCTTTGTTCTTGGCTGAGTTGATCCTGAAATAAAATAAAACCATGTTCATTTTTCTAATTCATAAAAACCATCAACAGTTTCTAAGTGTTAGAGATGATAACAAGCTGTGCATGATTTCTAACGGTGATGTTTCTAACTTCATCATTAGAAATCGGGTAGACACAACTTTCTAAAAGTGCACTTAGCAATGATGGCTAGTTTTTGTTAACAGTTAACCATCTGAAATTGTGCAAGAAGAGGTTTGTGTTTATATATCTTTGTATAAATTAGGTTTTACATTACCGATGAGTTCTTGAGTGAAAGATGGCATTTCCAACTTGATTTTTTTTCTTCTTGGATCTTTTACTTCTAAAACATAATCAGTTTTAGTATCATTCACTTGTATAAACATTTAAGCAATCACAGAATTAGTCCTGCAACAAATACATACACACTTCTGTGTTGTTTTTTTGTTTTGTTTTGTTTTTTTTACAGCTCTAACAATAACAATAGAGCAAGGAGTTGATTTGGGCATTTTCATTTTTTGAAAGCGTGTTGAGATTTGCATAAAAATCAAAAATCAAAAAGAATTTACCTCTGGATGTAGAGGCAAGACTTTGGCTAAATAGGCTACCAACAGATTGAACAGCATAAGGTGAGAGCTGCTTTGCAAGAACAGTACCAGCCTGTTGGACAGGAACAGCTGAAACTGGATCAGATGAAAGAAACAAACTGGGTTTGGCCAATGTTTGCTGAAAAGCAACAAGGCTAGGAGTCAGAGGAACAGAAAAGACCTCTTTTGAAGGACAGAAAGCGACTTGCTGAGAAGGAGAAGCAGAAACAGGTTTGGCAACCACTTGCTCATTAAAGTAAACTGGAGAAAGTTTTGCATGGTGTTCAATAAAATCCGGTTCATCAGGAAATAATGTTAATGCAAGAGGAGAACAAGCTGTGCCAACAGGAACAGCTAGAGTCTGATCTACATCCATACAAACAGCTTGTTCGTTAGGAACTAGTTGTGCAAGAGCAGGGGATAGTTCAAGAACTGGACCAGCGATTGTTTGTTCAGATGGAACAGACGAAACAGGAGTTGAGGTAGGTTCACACAAGAAATCTACGGCATGGTCGTTGCTATCCTCTAAAGGAACATTGTTTTCTACAGCTGGAGAAAACGGAACCACTGTGGTACAGCTGAAAGTAGCAGCACATTCTTCAGAGTCAGAACCGGAGTCTAAATCTTCCTCAAAGATGTCCTCAACCTCATGAAAACCGTACTCCTCTGCATTAGTTTGGAGCCAGTCCATCACATCCTTCTCCTTCTTTGGTGGTCTCTCAGACTTTTCAACAGTCAAAGACTCTATGACTCCGAAGGACTGTCCGATGCCCAGGGCAAAGCGCAACTCCTCTGCAGCGTTCCACTGGGACACATAAAAGCTATCCATTGTGTTCCTGCTGTGCTTCATGTAGAGTGTAGCAAACCGCTCGCGATCTTCTTTGCTGTTGTTGGCAAAGTAAGTGGCTATCGAACCGCGAATGCAAGTGGGAGTAAGACGCTTCATGGGAATGTTTACTTGGCTTTTTCTGAAGCAGGACGTCAGGCAAGAGGAGATAGCAGAGGAACCCATCTGGTAAACAGGCACTCTAGTTGCACCGAGTGTCACACATTCGTCTTTGTTGGGTCTCATCGATGGAAAAAGGGGCCTGTAGCAGTCGCTCAACTCCAAAACAGTCTTGGTGTCTGCAGCCATGTAGTGAGAGTCGTTGACAAGAAGGTCTCTGTATCTCAGCAAATAAATATCGATCAACACTTTCAAGTCGTTCGGCACTAGAATGTTTTTGGCTCCGTACTTGTATGCTGTTTTGTAGCGCTCTTGCACAATGCAATATCCACACTCACTCTTCTCAGCAGCCATGTAGTCTCTAATGTTTAAAAGAGCAATGTTAGATTTTCTTAAACTGTTAATTACAGTGACAGAGAGCAGAAGATGGTTTCGTAGAGACACAGCATTGTCTCTAGTCGGTGTAAGAGACGGCTTTCTAATCGATTCCACTAACTGTCTTACGTATGCAGACTTGCCATATTCGTTCAGCAAACTGACATTGATGATGTTGATGCATTTTTTGCTTTTCACAAGGCTCCTCCTCAAAGAACGAAAGGGCCTCAGCACTTTTTGTAACTCCTCCACCTTGCAGCGCAAACGTCGGATGGCCTCATGAGAAAGTCCGAAATAGACATTCCTGGCTTCACTGAAACGAAACAGGAGACAAAGGTAGACAAGGCGGTTGTACAACGTGTGACAAGACATGGCTTTTGTTTGGTCAAGTTCACTCAGCTTGGAATTGAGCTGAATGTTTTTAAAGTGCATGGAAAAGTATCTATCCTCCAAAACGTTGGAATTGGTGAGAGCGTTCGGGTGCAGCGTCAGCGTGCTGTCACAACATGTCAATATTTCAACAACTGCATTTTTGTAGATCTTTGCTTGTGACAAAGTGTTGTTGTTGGCTACCACAAGCCACTTTTCAAAATCTCTGAAGAGCTCATCTGCTGACTGGTAATAAAAGTGAAAAGCATCTTTGTCCAGCTGAAACAAGAGTCTCTTATCTTCTGTCAAGACGGAGGAGTTGGAAACCAAGTGCTTTAAGGAATTAAAATCAGAGTCTAGGACGGATTCGGTGTTCAGCTCTTTGTTTTCTACAGAGGTGCAGTGGTTTGCAGAAGGAGCCTCGGACGAACCAGCAACTGATGAGGGCAAGCTTAAAAGAGGATCAGAGGAAAGAACCGGAGAAGAAAAAGAGGAGGAAGGCCCAGGAGCAGAGGATGCAGAGCCTGATGCAGACGCTTGTTCAGCTACTGGCTTAATACCAAAGAAGGCAGGTCGAATAAATTGAGGGACATAGAGCTTGTCGTTGTCGTATCGCTTTGCCTCTGCAATCTTTTGTTTGATCGTCTTGGAATCGTAGAAATGAGTCTCTTTCAAGTGTATGTCCAGTCGGTCGTAATACTTCCAACATTGCAAACAGGGGTAAGGTTTTGGACAGCCGGACTTGCGTTCGAGACGAGCATGCTGAAACTTCCTGACCATTGCAGAGTAAAAGATGGAAGCTTCATCCAAAGTCCAAGAATGATCTTTTTTAGTCAAGTGTCTTTTAATGCTTGTGGAGGAATGTTTGCACAAAGGCATCGGACAGCTAACAGCGTACCTCTTCTTGGTACCATAGAAAGGTACAACCCTGTTTACGGAGCCACACGCTGCAACTAATGCGGCCCTGACTTTGTTTTTGAGCTTTAAGTCTCTCTGTTCTTGTGACTGCCTTCTTTTCTTTTTTTTCGCTTTAGAGTTCGGAGAAGGGGCAACAACAGTGTTGTTTTCTTGTGAAGAAGACATGTTCAGGTGTTTGTTTGCAACGGTTTATGCTAAAAAAAAGAAGACAGTTAGTGAGAGTGTTTTTCTTCTGCCTGCATCCTGGAATCCTGGAATGTTTACAACTGCAGGGAAGAGCTGTGTTTTTTCGAATCCTCTGCAAAAGAGAAAAAAGAAAGAAAAGAGAGCAACAAGAAGAAACAAAGTTTCCACTAGCAAATGAAAAAGAATGAGAGCAACTAGCATTACATGCATGGTGGCAGCAGTGATTGCTATTATGAGAAGGAGAATGAGAAAAAAAAAAAAAAAAAAGAAACAAATAAATAAAGAGATGGAGTTTGAGAGGATCTCGCAACCATATGACTCAAAGAAAGAAACTGTGTTGAAAAAAGGCAAGAGAGGGCAAATAGAACTTGCTAACAAGGACAAATGACAGACATAACTACAACAGTAACAACTCTCATTGCAAGCATAATAACAACAGCATCAGCATCACTGACTCAGAGAGTGTTGACATAACAAAAAAGAAAACAAAAGTACAAGCCAAGTGGGGGAACATTAACAAACACTCATTGCAACTATAACAACAACAACAACAACAGCAACAGCATCACTGACTCAGAGGGTATTGATAAAAAAAAACAAGCAAAACAAAAACAAACAAAAAAACAAATAAAAAAACAAAACAAGCAAATTGGGTGAACAGTAACAACTCTCATTGCAAGCATAATAACAACAACAGCATCAGCATCAGCATCACTGACTCAGAGAGTGTTGACAAAATAAAATAGACAATAAGCAAGCAAAGTGGGTGAACAGTAACAACTCTCACTGCAAGCATAATAACAACAACAGCATCAGCATCAGCATCACTGACTCAGAGAGTGTTGATAAAATAAAACAGATTATAAACAAACAAAGTGGGTGAACAGTAACAGCTCTCATTGAAAGCATAATAACAACAACAGCATCACTAACTCAGAGGATATATAAAAAAACAAACAAACAAACAAACAAAACAAAAACAAAAAAAAAACAAGCAAAGTGGCTGAACAGTAACAGCTAACAGCTATCATTGCAAGTAAAATAACAACAACAGCATCAGCAACATCATCACTGACTCAGAGAGTGGTGATAAAATAAAACAGATTAAAAAACAAGCAAAGTGGCTAAACAGTAACAACTATAAATACAAGTAAAATGACAAAAGCAGCAACAGCATCACTAACTCGCAGGGTGTTGATAAAAAAAAAAGCAACAAACAAATAAAGCAAGCAAAGTGGGTGAACATTAACACTCATTGCAACTATAATAACACCAACAGCAACAGCATCAGTGACTCAAAGGGTGTTGATAAACAAAAACAAAGGCACAAACAAAACAAGCAGAGTGGGTGAACATTAACAACACTTATTGCAAGCATAATAACAACAACAGCATCAGCATCACTGACTCAGAGAGTGTTGATAAAATAAAATAGATTATAAACATGCCAAGTTTGTGAACATTAACAAACACTCATTGCAACTATAACAACGACTACAGCAACAGCATCACTTACTCAGAGAGTGTTGAGAAAAAAAACAACAAAAAAAACAAAAACAAAACAAAACAGAAAACAGAAGTACAAGCCAAGGGGGGGAACATTAACAAACACTCATTGCAACTATAACAACAACAACAGCAACAGCATCACTTACTCAGAGGATATTGATAAAAAAAACAAACAAACAAACAAACAAAACAAGCAAAGTGGCTGAACAGTAACAGCTATCATTGCAAGTAAAATAACAACAACAGCATCAGCAACATCATCACTGACTCAGAGAGTGGTGATAAAATAAAACAGATTAAAAAACAAGCAAAGTGGCTGAACAGTAACAACTATAAATACAAGTAAAATGACAAAAGCAGCAACAGCATCACTAACTCGCAGGGTGTTGATAAAAAAAAAAGCAACAAACAAATAAAGCAAGCAAAGTGGGTGAACATTAACACTCATTGCAACTATAATAACACCAACAGCAACAGCATCAGTGACTCAAAGGGTGTTGATAAACAAAAACAAAAGCACAAACAAAACAAGCAAAGTGGGTGAACATTAACAACACTTATTGCAAGCACAATAACAACAACAGCATCAGCATCACTGACTCAGAGAGTGTTGATAAAACAAAATAGATTATAAACAAGCCAAGTTGGTGAACATTAACAAACACTCATTGCAACTGTAATAAGAACAACAGCAACAGCATCACTGACACAAAGGGTGTTGATAAACAAAAACAAAAACACAAGCAAAGTGGGTGAACATTAACAACACTCATTGCAACTATAACAACAACAACAGCAACAGCATCACTGGCTCAAAGGGTGTTGATAAAATAAAGAAATAAAAACAAAACAAGCAAAGTGGGTGAACAGTAACAACTCCCATTGCAAGCATAATAACGACAACAGCAACAGCAACACCATCACTGACTCAGAGAGTGTTGATAAAATAAAATAGATTATAAACAAGCCAAGTTGGTGAACATTAACAAACACTCATTGCAACTATAACAACGACTACAGCAACAGCATCACTTACTCAGAGAGTGTTGAGAAAAAAAAAACAAAAACAAAAAAAAAACAAAACAAAACAGAAAACAAAAGTACAAGCCAAGTGGGGGAACATTAACAAACACTCATTGCAACTGTAACAACAACAACAGCAACAGCATCACTTACTCAGAGAGTGTTTATAAATAAAACAAAAAACAAAAACAAGAAACAAAAATACAAGCCAAGTGGGTGATTACTAACAGCGCTAACAGCAGCAACAACAGTGTCTTTAGAAACAACAAACAAGTACAACAGCAACAACTGCTTTTACAGAGTATAACAATAACAACAACATGGCACTAACAACAACAAAAGGGTTGGAATAAAAACCTGTAGGCAAAAGGAGAGCTGCATTCAGACAAGATCGATTACAAAGAGGCTCTTCTTTAGGACAGAGGAGAAACTGCTTTTGAGGGACAGAGGGACTTTTGTTGTTGTGGTTGTTGTTGTTGTTGTGCAGAAACCAACAAACTTTTATTGAACCGAATATAACCGAATATAACCGAAAGTCTTGTTTGCTTCTGTTTTGTGCCATCAAGAAGGGAAAACAAAACATCACAAAACAAACGAAGCAAACGAAACAAACAAACAAACAAACGAACGAAACAAACAAAAAAAAAAAAAAATTAAAAAAATTAACAAACAAACAAACAAACAAACAAGCAAACAAACAAAAACAAATAAGAAAAACAGAAAACGCAGTACCGAAACCTCGCCATTTTTTATCCTTCCTCAAGCTTTCTCTGGGCGCCAAAGACCGAGAAAGTTGAGCAAACGTGACGTTGAGGGGGGGGAGGGGGGTACTTAAGGACAGCAGACCGACCAATGGCACGCTTAGGAGAGACCCACGTGAATGCTACATTTTCTTTCTATGTACGCTGAATCCGCTCAAAGTCTGGAATTTCCAGCATTCACGTGTCATCACTCCAGCCACCAGATTGGCCCACACTTTGCACACTTTCAAGACTAGAAACTCACTTGTGCTCAATTTGAGCAAAAAAAAAAAAAAACTAAGTCTCGCATGGCGACAACTTTTCCAAAAGCAAACAAAGGCAAACGAAGGCAAACGAAGAAAAAACAAAAACAAATAAACAAAAACAAAACCGAATAGGGAGAGAGAGAGTGAGTCGACTCATTTCTTTCGACTGCCTTAAACGAGAAGTCTAAAACGTTTAAAAGTTGAAAACTAAGTTTTTTAAATGAACTGCACCGAAAAAACTTTACGACAGTTTAGCTGGTTAAAAACGCAGAGGAAAATATTTTATAAAATTTAAGCGTTCTAAAGATGTCCATTTTTGTTTTTGTTTTTTTTTATTTTGGTTTGTTTCTGGCTTGTTTCTTTCTTTAAATTCTAGCGATCGAGCATATTTGAACGGTTTCATCAACCTGTCGGCGCACGTGCTCGAGAGCTAGAACTTTGATTGCTTTTGTTGTTGAGAATTGAGAATGTCCGAGCAGGTTTTTTTATCGATTTCATCGCTTGTGGCGAGGCAAAAATCAAAACGCTTTTTGGACGAAAGAAAAGAGATTAAAAGGAAAAAAGAGAAGAAAAAAAAAACAAAAAAATAGGTTATGTGTTATGAACATTTATTTTCTCACGCGATGACGTCTAGTTTTGTTAGAGTAATTAAAATATGGTATCAAGTTTGTAATTTCTATCTTATTTTTAGTTACGGATAATTGCCAATTATGTCACGTTTAGTATACACAACGCTGTTTTCTTAATAGCAATATGATACAAACAAGTTATAAAAAAAAAAGCGTTCGCTCGATCTTCCTTAGTCAGTTGAACAAAAAGAAATTTTCACAACATATGATTGATTTGGTTGTCCTAGCAAGCTGTTTTAGCAAACGGCTAGAGGTTGCAACTGTTGTTCATTGAAAACGAAAAATCTAGCGTCAGCAACAAATTTTTGAATACATAATGTACGCAAAAGTGGCACTAACAAATGAAAATGTAAAAAAACTGTTTACCTTGATGCCAGACTCGCAGAGATGTTGTCGCTCGTTGCTATCGACTGCGAACAGCTTTGTTGTTTTTCGAAGTGCCTCTTCATTCTACTTATAGCCGAAGTTTTGGCTTCGAAAAAAAATACGAACGTCGTTAAGCTCAACGAGCTGCTTTAATTGTTGTTCGTGCGAAAACGAAATGCTTAAAACGGATAAAAGTGTTGGCGTAATTACACTTTTCGACCGCGATGCAGTTTGTCAACTCTAGCGTACTTTTTTGGCTCGTGGAGCAAAAGCCTCATGATAATAGCAAAGGCTTAAAATGTCTTAACATGTCAGCAAAGGCTTAATATGCTTAATAAACTGTGGTTAAGTTTTTGCGGTGCAGTTCATTTACAACTTAATTTGCAACTTGCTGGCACAAGCAAACGTTTATGACTTCTCGTTTAAGACAGTTGAGCGAAATCAGTCGACTCACTCATTCTCCCTTTTCTGTTTTGTTTTTGTTTTGTTTTTTTGTTTTTGTTTTTGTTTTTGTTTGTTTTTTTTTTTTCTTTGTTTGTCTTTTGTTTAAAATGTAAAAAACTCGAAAGGAAAGTTGTTGCTTTGTTTGCTTATTGAAAGTTTTCGCCAGTTGCAAGACTTAGTTTTGTTTTTGTTTACTTATTAAAATATCGAGGAAAATATTTGAGGACATCGCATTCTAATGGTGCCTTTATAACAACATCTAACGATTTAACGTTTAATGTTGTGCTCAAAAAAAAAATTCCTTTTATATCTCTCAATGGTCTCCAACGATAAAACTGCCGACCAATCGCAACGATTAAACAGCCAACCAATGGCAGCTCAATGGTCTCCAAACAAGAGACTGCCGACCAATGGCAGCTCAGTGGTTTGAGAAGTGAGATCATTCGATTTCCTTTTATTATCTCCAGTTTGAACTAGTGCTTGGCTTGTGGTGCAGAAACTAAAACTTCCCGTTTTTGTATTTTGTTTTGAATTTCTTTGCTTTGAGCTTTTTAATCGATCGATAGCTTTAGGAGAAAAGAAGAAACCCCTCTGACGAAGTCTTGGCTTTTTTAAAAACGCTCAAATTTTGGCAAACAAATCTCATACGAAACGCTACTTTGATGTCAAGCTTTCGTTACTCCCTACTCCCTTCTAGCGGAGGGCGGCAAAAAGGTGTTGCATCCTAGAGCTAAAAGTGAGGAGGGAAGCAAGTTTTTTTTTCGTTTTGTTTGCTTTTTTATGTTTTTTGTTTTTTTGAGGGGGGAGAGTTAGAGGGTAAGGGGGTTAGGATTAGAGGGGGTTGGGGTTACGGTTTGGAAACCTGGGGACGAGGATATCAAGCAGGAGTTTAGTGTTAAGGTTAAAGGGCCCACGAGGGGCGTCCTTCAATTGTAAAATGCCTTTAGACGCACGTGTCTAGTCGTCTCGTTGCATCGACCTAGAGGAGTTTTCTGATAGATCTTGCGCTTTGGGCTCAGTTAATCGGTCTGTATCCATTGTAAACACGGTGTCTGCCGTTAGAAAATCGTTAACCAGGCGTTTGTGAGCTTTAACAACCATCCCTTTGAGTTTAAAACGAACGTTTCTTCAAAAGCCACTCGAGATGGAGGTACTCACGGAGGTTTGTTACGGTAACAACCCTGTGGTTTGCCATCTTCTTTCTTTCCGCAGCGTCGCAAACGCATCGGCCGGTCTCTTAGGTGACGAAAAAACGTCTGATCTCTCGACTGGAATGCTTAACGTACTAAGATTAGTAAAGTTAGTACTAAGAGTTGCATCTGGCCGCCGTAATTTTCTTCGATGATGTCTTGAAAATTTCGTGACGTCGTTTTCAAACCTCTAGGGTCGATTTTAACCTTCGACCTTAAAGTCGATTTTAGCCTTCGGTGTGGCTCTGTACAACTTTTGCGGTGAAAAAGCTTGCGCGGAGTCTACAGTTGTATTTAGCCGACAGACGCTGGCAACGCAGAAACAGAATGACTCTTGGGCGGCGCAAACCGAGCGTTCAGCAAATTTCTAGCATTTTACGTCAAAGCGGACAATCTGCACGACAAATAAAGCTAACTTTCTCGTTGCAACAGTTAGTCACTGGATCGTTGGACGAGTGTGTACAGCTGTTTTGCGTCGAAAGCCGACCGGTGGTCGGATGCGACTCTTCTTTTCATTCGAAAATCAGAACCTGGCCATCAGTCGTGTATCACCATCGAATGCTTAATGTAGTGATTTCTCGAAACGACAAAAGCTTGTAAAACAAACAGCTTCGCTGTACTGTTGCCTAATATGTTAACGGATGGCCAGGAACAACCTTGGTCTGTAATGAATGAGTTCGTTTTTCCATTCGAGGCACTAATTACTGCAGTTTTAAAAGTCACCTAAAGTATAAGCTCATCTCTCCATTCAAGAAAAACAAGCATCAGAGTTTCGGAAAGTTTGCATGCACGACACCACCATCGATGATACTTAAACAAACAGAAAATGAATTGCAAAACAGAACCACTGAATTGCAAAACATAACAACGGACAGCTTGTAAAATGCATGGTGATGAGCTTCTTCAATCCAATCAAGGAACCAAGCATCACAGTTTCGGCAATGGTGCATGTGCAAATCAGCAAACTGTGATACTTAATCAAACAACTTCACTGTTTTGCTTAGTTTAAGAACGGATGGCTAAGAACAACCTCGTTAGTGAGTATGAAGTCATCTCTTCATTCCAGGAATTAATAATCAGAGTTTTAGAAGTCTCTTACGTGCGATACTACTATCAACGGTACTTAATCAAACAGCCTCTCAGAATGGCCTAGTTTGAGAACGGAAGGCTAGGAACAACCTTAGTAGTGAGTCATCAGTTCAACTTTTCATTCAAGGAATTAAGCATCTAAAATCTGAAAAATAAAAAGAAGAGCTCTTTGTTAGAAGTTCTTATTTTTATTTTTCCTCAACTTCTATTTCTTTTCTTTTTTTACTTTTTTTTTTTTAATGATAGTTTTTCTTTTTTTTTATCTATTTTGTTCGTTTAAATTAATACAACAGGCGTTTTAGGTCGTTTCTGTAACATTATTTAACACTTTAAATTGTAATAAATATTTGAACAGAAGAAAATCCCTTTCGTAACGTTAAAATGTCATAAGAACATTTCATCTTTACCAAATACGCTTGTAAAAATAGTTTCACTTTTAAAGTTTGTTGTATATGTCTTTTAATTTAGTGAATCGCAATTTGGATTTTCTTAGGCGCACATCTACTTTAGTTGCTTTTTCTTAAAGAAAGGTCACCAGAGTTTTCTTACACAGCCCCTGCAGCATAATCTTTAACAAAATACTCTTTTGAAAAGTTTTACATTGAAATAAACAAAAGCCATTTGCGTAAGTAGAGATAACTTAGAGAATAAAAAGTGCATAAACGCCTCGCTACTTTGATGAAGAAGAAACGGATGACTAAATGCAACTTTTTAATTTCGTGTGCTATCTCTTTCGATTAAGGTACTTTTTGAATATTTTTTCAAAGAAATGTTAGCGTAGTTTTCCTTTTTTAAATTTAAATCATGTTTAAAGGTAGTTTTTGAATGTTTTTTCAAAGAAATGTTAGCGTAGTTTTCATCTATTAAATTTAAATCATGTTTAAAGGTAGTTTTCGAATATTTTTTCAAAGAATTGTTAGCGTAGTTTTCCTCTTTTAGATCTAGCTTATGTTTAAGGTAGTTTTTGAGTATTTTTTCAAAGAAAAGTTAGCGTAGTTTTCCTCTTTTAGATCTAGCTTATGTTTAAGGTAGTTTTTAAATATTTTTTTAAAGAAAAGTTAGCATAGTTTTCCTCTTTTGGATATAGCTTATGTTTAAGGTAGTTTTTAAATATTTTTTTTAAAGAAAAGTTAGCGTAGTTTTCCTCCTTTAGATCTAGCTTATAATTCAGGTAGTTTTTGAATATTTTTTCAAATAAAAATTAGCAAAGTATAGTTTATTTAGCATGACATCACAAAATACTAAACTCAAAAAGGCAAGATAAAGTATAAGATAAACGTAAAATAAGATATAGATGAAACAAATGTTAGGCTGCATAAAATCAAAAACTGCATTGCCTATCATAAACACAAATGTCTAGTGAGAGCTTTTAAAGTTCGTTCTTTTCGTCTTTTAATTTGGTGAATCGCGATTTGAATTTTCTAAGGCGCACATGTCTTTCAGTTGCTTTTTTCTTAAGGAAAGGTCGCCAGAGTTTTTTTACGCAGCTCCTGCAGCATAATCTTTAACAAAATACTCTTTTGTATATCATTACATAGAAATAAACAAAAACCATATGCGTAAACAGAGATAAATTAGAACGCAAAAGTGCATAAAAAGCCTCGCTACTTTGCTATAGAAGAAGTGGATGACTGTAAATTCGTGCACTACCTCAATGGATTAAGGTATTTTTCGAAAGTTTTTTAAAAGCATAAATAGCGTAGTCTTCCTCTTTTAAATCTAGCTTATGTCTAAGGCAGTTTTTGAATAGATTTTCAAAGAAAGGTTAGCGTACTTTTCCACTTTTAAGTTTAGCTTATGTAGCTTGACAAAACAACACACAAAAAGACAAGATAAAGTATCAGATAAACGTAAAATAAAATATAAATGAAACTAAAGTTAGGCTGCATAAAAAACAAACAACTTAATAATCTACTAGACATGTTTAAGTTGAATTAAGTAAAGTCCTTTGCGCAAATTTGGGTAAATAAGAGAGTAAAAATCCATAAAAAGAAGAAGTGGATGAGTAGATACAATTTTTTAAATTTGTGTGCTATCTCTATTGAATAAGGTAGTTTTCGAGAGTTTTTTCAAAGCAAAATTAGCGTAGTGTTCCTCTTTTAAATCTAGATTATCTCAAAAATAGATTTCGAATAGTTTTTCAAAGAAAGGTTAGCGCAGCTTTCCTCTTTTAACATTAGCTTATGTAGCTTGACATCACAGAACACAAAAAGATAAAATAAAATATAAGACAAACGTAAAATGAAAAATAGATGTAGCTAAAGTTAGGCAGCATAAAAAACCAACAACATAATAATCTACTAGGCATGTTTAAATTGAATTAAATAAAATCCTTTGCGCAAAAATAGGTATGTTAGAGAGTAAAAGCGCATAGAAAGCCTCGCTACTTTGCTGTGAAAGAAGTGGATGACTAGATACAACTTTTTAAAATCCTGTGCTATCTCTATCGATTAAGGTAGTTTTCGAAAGATTTTTCAAAGCAAAAATAGCGTAGTCTTTCTCTTTTAAATCTAGATTATGTCTAAGGTAGTTTTTGAACAGCTTTTCAAAGAAAGGTTAGCGTAGCTTTCCTCTTTTAAGTTTAGCTTATGTAGCTTGACATCACAAAACACAAAATTCAAAAAGACAAAATAAAATATAAGATAAACGTAAAATAAAATATAGATGAAGCTAAAGTTAGACTGCATAAAAAAACAACAACGTAATAACCTACTAGAATCTAATAAAACCCTATGCACAAATGTAGGTATGTTAGAGAGTAAAAGTGCATAAAAAGCCTCGCTACTTTGTTTAAGGTAGTTTTTGAATAGTTTTTCAAAGAAAGCTTAGCGTAGTTTTCCTCTTTAAAGTTTGGCTTATGTAGCTTGACATCACAAAACACAAAACACTAAAAGGAAAGGTAATATAAAAGTTAATCGTAAAATAAAATGTAGGTGAAATAAATGTTAGGCTGCATAAAAGAAAAAAAAAATCGTAACATAATAATCTTCTATATATGTTTGGATTGAATTAAATGAATTCCTTTGCGTAAATATAAGCAAACTAGTGAGAAAAAGTGCATAAAGAGCCTCGCTACTTTGCTGCAGAAGTAGTGGATGACTATATGCAATTTTTTAAAATCGTGTGCTATCTCTATCGATTAAGGTAGTTTTCGAAAGTTTTTTCAAAGTAAAAATAGTGTAGTTTTCCTCTTTTAAATCTAGCTTTTGTCTAGGGTAGTTTATGAATAGATTTTCAAAGAAAGGTTAGCGTAGCATTCCACTTTTAAGTTTAGCTTAAGTTGCTTGGCATCACAAAACTCAAAACTCAAAAAGAAAAGATAAAATATATGATAAACCTAAAACATAATATAGATGAAACTAAAGTTAGGCTGCATAAAAAACCAACAACATAATAATCTACTAGGCATGTTTAAATTGAATTAAATAAAATCCTTTGCGCAAATGTAGGTATGTTAGAGAGTAAAAGTGCATGAAAAGCCTCGCTACTTTGTTTAAGGTAGTTTTTGAATAGTTTTTCAAAGAAAGCTTAGCGTAGTTTTCCTCTTTAAAGTTTGGCTTATGTAGCTTGACATCACAAAACACAAAACACTAAAAGGAAAGGTAATATAAAAGTTAATCGTAAAATAAAATGTAGGTGAAATAAATGTTAGGCTGCATAAAAGAAAAAAAAAATCGTAACATAATAATCTTCTATATATGTTTGGATTGAATTAAATGAATTCCTTTGCGTAAATATAAGCAAACTAGTGAGAAAAAGTGCATAAAGAGCCTCGCTACTTTGCTGCAGAAGTAGTGGATGACTATATGCAATTTTTTAAAATCGTGTGCTATCTCTATCGATTAAGGTAGTTTTCGAAAGTTTTTTCAAAGTAAAAATAGTGTAGTTTTCCTCTTTTAAATCTAGCTTTTGTCTAGGGTAGTTTATGAATAGATTTTCAAAGAAAGGTTAGCGTAGCATTCCACTTTTAAGTTTAGCTTAAGTTGCTTGGCATCACAAAACTCAAAACTCAAAAAGAAAAGATAAAATATATGATAAACCTAAAACATAATATAGATGAAACTAAAGTTAGGCTGCATAAAAAACCAACAACATAATAATCTACTAGGCATGTTTAAATTGAATTAAATAAAATCCTTTGCGCAAATGTAGGTATGTTAGAGAGTAAAAGTGCATGAAAAGCCTCGCTACTTTGTTAAAGGTAGTTTTTGAATAGTTTTTCAAAGCAAGTTTAGCGTAGTTTTCCTCTTTTATGTTTAGACTATGTAGCTTGACATCACAGAACACAAAGCTCAAAAAGGCAAGATAAAATATAAGTTAATCGTAAAATATAGATGTAACAAAGTTTAGACTGCATAAAAAACCAACAACATAATAATCTACTAGGCATGTTTAAGTTGAATTAAATAATGTCCTTTGCGCAAATATAGGAAAGTTAGAGTAAAAATCCATAAAAAGCCTCGATACTTTGCTGAAGAAGAAGATGACTATATGCAACTTTTTAAAATTGTGAGCTATCTATATCGATTTAGGTCCTTTTTGAGTACTTTTTCAAAGAAAAGTTAGCGCAGTTTTCCCCTTTTAAGATTAGATTATGAAGCTTGACATAACAAAACACAAAACTAACAAAGGCAAGATAAAATATAAGGTAAACGCAATATAATGTATAGATGAAACTAAAGTTAGGCTGCATAAAACAAACGGGTAACAATACTCTTCTATGTATGTTTACATTGAGTTAAATAAAATCCTTTGCGCAAATATAGGTATGTTAGAGAATAAAAGTGCATAAAAAGCCTCAGTACTTTGCTGTAGAAGAAGTGGATGAGTAGATACAATTTTTTAAATTTGTGTGCTATCTCTATCGAATAAGTTAGTTTTCGAGAGTTTTTTCAAAGCAAAATTAGCGTAGTGTTCCTCTTTTAAATCTAGATTATCTCAAAAATAGATTTCGAATAGTTTTTCAAAGAAAGGTTAGCGCAGCTTTCCTCTTTTAACATTAGCTTATGTAGCTTGACATCACAGAACACAAAAAGATAAAATAAAATATAAGACAAACGTAAAATGAAAAATAGATGTAGCTAAAGTTAGGCAGCATAAAAAACCAACAACATAATAATCTACTAGGCATGTTTAAATTGAATTAAATAAAATCCTTTGCGCAAAAATAGGTATGTTAGAGAGTAAAAGCGCATAAAAAGCCTCGCTACTTTGTTAAAGGTAGTTTTTGAATAGTTTTTCAAAGACAGGTTAGCGTAAATTTCCTCTTTAAAGTTTAGCTTATGTAGCTTGACATCACAAAATATAAAACTCAAAAAGACAAGATAAAATATAAGATAAACGCAAAATAAAATATAGATGAAACTAAAGTTAGGCTGCATACAAAACCAACAACATAATATTCTACTAGTTATGTTTAAATTGAATTAAATAAAATCCTTTACGCAAATATAGGTAAGTTAGAGAGTAAAAGTGCATAAAAAGCTTTACTTTGCTGAAGAAGAAGATGAATAGATGCAACTTTTTAAATTCGTGAGCTATCTCTATCGGTGTAAGGTAGTTTTTGAACAATTTTTCAAAGAAAAGTTAGCCTAGTTTTCTTCTTTTAAGTTTAAATTATGTAGCTTGACATCACAAAATACAAAACTCAAAAAGACAAGATAAAATATAAGATAAACGCAAAATAAAATATAGATGAAACTAAAGTTAGGCTGCATACAAAACCAACAACATAATATTCTACTAGAAAAGTTAGCCTAGTTTCCTTCTTTTAAGTTTAGATTATGTAGCTTGACATCACAAAACACAAAAAGGCAAGATAAAATACAAGGTAAACGTAAAATAAAATAGAAGTCAAACAAAAGTTAGGTTGCATAAATACAAAAACTGCATTGCCAAAAATAGAATTTGTTGTCTAGAAAGACCTTTTAAACTTTGTTTCTTTCGTTTTTTGACTTAGTGAATCGCGATCTGGTTTTTCTTAGGCGCGCTTGTTTCTTAGTTGTTTTTTTTGTAAAGAAACTTTATTCAGACGTTTTTTTTTACGCAACTCCTTTAACATTATTTTTAACAAAGTATTCTTTTATACGTGTTTACATTGAAATAAAACCCTTTGCGTAAATAGAGATAAATTAGAGAGCAAAAGTACATAAAAAGCCTCGCTACTTTGCAGAAGAAGAATTGGATGGCAAGATTCGTGTGCTTTCTCTTTCGTTTAAGGTACTTCTTGAATATTTTTTCAAAGAAAAGTTAGCGTAGTTTTCCCCTTTTAAGTTTAGCTTACGCAGCTTGACATCACAAAACGCAAAAACCAATAAGGCATGATAAAATACAAGATAAACGTAAAATAAAATAGAAGTGAAACAAAAGTTAGACTGCATAAAAACAAAAAAAAAAAAAAAAACATAATATACTTCTATGTATGTTTACATTGAACTAAATAAAATCCTTTGTGTAAAGATATGAAAAAATAGAGAGTAAGAGTTCATAAAAAAGCCTCGCTATTTTGCTGAAGAAGAAATGGATGTCTAGATCTTTTAAAATAAGGAACTTTTTGATTTCTTTTTCCGAAAAATGGTTGGAGCAGTTTTCCTTTTTTAAATTTCACTTATGCAGTTTAACATCACAGGAAATATTATTTTGCTTTTTAACAAACTCTTAAAAACATCAGAAGTAATTCTAAATGCAACTCTATTAAAAGTTTTCACAGAATAACAAAACGACTTCTTTTTTTTTTTTTTAAAGATAAAAAAAAGTTTGAACTATCTTTAAATAAGAAATGTGAGAACAGTTTAACAGAACTTCTTGTTTATTATGTCTTTAGCGAAACAGATAAAAATATTTGCAAAAGCATAGATAAAACAAACTACACAAAAGGCCCATCTTTATTGCCAAACTGAACAAACTTATCTAAACTACATAAATGGTTTCACGATATTGCCATATTGAACAAACTTTTCTAAACTACCCTCTTTTTGAATTTTTAGCTTCATGTTTTTAATTTTGTCTTTAATATGGCTTTGGTAGGAGTACTTTTGCAAGACATGAATGAGCTTGTCACTGCTATGATTTGCCAAGATGCCAAGGTAATCTTTGTACGAGCAACTTGAGCTTACATCTGTAAACACGTCTTGCAAGATGTATGCCAACACCAAAGCTGCACATCGTGGAAAACTTCTGGTGTTGAACCATTCGTTGTGGCCAGGGCAAGCATTCAGCTCTTCAACTATTTCATCTAAAATTTTACAAACTCAAGTCATAACACAAAGTGATTAAATCAAATATTCATTTGGTTCTGAAGTAAGACAAGATTTATTCTGTTTTTTTATTTATTTTTTTTTGTTGACCTTATTGTTTGCACTGATAGCAATAACTGGTTTTTGAAAGATTACCTAAATGGCATTGGCTAACTTCTGCTTTGTTTTCCTTTGTTCTTGGCTGAGTTGATCCTGAAATAAAATAAAACCATGTTCATTTTTCTAATTCATAAAAACCATCAACAGTTTCTAAGTGTTAGAGATGATAACAAGCTGTGCATGATTTCTAACGGTGATGTTTCTAACTTCATCATTAGAAATCGGGTAGACACAACTTTCTAAAAGTGCACTTAGCAATGATGGCTAGTTTTTGTTAACAGTTAACCATCTGAAATTGTGCAAGAAGAGGTTTGTGTTTATATATCTTTGTATAAATTAGGTTTTACATTACCGATGAGTTCTTGAGTGAAAGATGGCATTTCCAACTTGATTTTTTTTCTTCTTGGATCTTTTACTTCTAAAACATAATCAGTTTTAGTATCATTCACTTGTATAAACATTTAAGCAATCACAGAATTAGTCCTGCAACAAATACATACACACTTCTGTGTTGTTTTTTTGTTTTGTTTTGTTTTTTTTACAGCTCTAACAATAACAATAGAGCAAGGAGTTGATTTGGGCATTTTCATTTTTTGAAAGCGTGTTGAGATTTGCATAAAAATCAAAAATCAAAAATCAAAAAGAATTTACCTCTGGATGTAGAGGCAAGACTTTGGCTAAATAGGCTACCAACAGATTGAACAGCATAAGGTGAGAGCTGCTTTGCAAGAACAGTACCAGCCTGTTGGACAGGAACAGCTGAAACTGGATCAGATGAAAGAAACAAACTGGGTTTGGCCAATGTTTGCTGAAAAGCAACAAGGCTAGGAGTCAGAGGAACAGAAAAGACCTCTTTTGAAGGACAGAAAGCGACTTGCTGAGAAGGAGAAGCAGAAACAGGTTTGGCAACCACTTGCTCATTAAAGTAAACTGGAGAAAGTTTTGCATGGTGTTCAATAAAATCCGGTTCATCAGGAAATAATGTTAATGCAAGAGGAGAACAAGCTGTGCCAACAGGAACAGCTAGAGTCTGATCTACATCCATACAAACAGCTTGTTCGTTAGGAACTAGTTGTGCAAGAGCAGGGGATAGTTCAAGAACTGGACCAGCGATTGTTTGTTCAGATGGAACAGACGAAACAGGAGTTGAGGTAGGTTCACACAAGAAATCTACGGCATGGTCGTTGCTATCCTCTAAAGGAACATTGTTTTCTACAGCTGGAGAAAACGGAACCACTGTGGTACAGCTGAAAGTAGCAGCACATTCTTCAGAGTCAGAACCGGAGTCTAAATCTTCCTCAAAGATGTCCTCAACCTCATGAAAACCGTACTCCTCTGCATTAGTTTGGAGCCAGTCCATCACATCCTTCTCCTTCTTTGGTGGTCTCTCAGACTTTTCAACAGTCAAAGACTCTATGACTCCGAAGGACTGTCCGATGCCCAGGGCAAAGCGCAACTCCTCTGCAGCGTTCCACTGGGACACATAAAAGCTATCCATTGTGTTCCTGCTGTGCTTCATGTAGAGTGTAGCAAACCGCTCGCGATCTTCTTTGCTGTTGTTGGCAAAGTAAGTGGCTATCGAACCGCGAATGCAAGTGGGAGTAAGACGCTTCATGGGAATGTTTACTTGGCTTTTTCTGAAGCAGGACGTCAGGCAAGAGGAGATAGCAGAGGAACCCATCTGGTAAACAGGCACTCTAGTTGCACCGAGTGTCACACATTCGTCTTTGTTGGGTCTCATCGATGGAAAAAGGGGCCTGTAGCAGTCGCTCAACTCCAAAACAGTCTTGGTGTCTGCAGCCATGTAGTGAGAGTCGTTGACAAGAAGGTCTCTGTATCTCAGCAAATAAATATCGATCAACACTTTCAAGTCGTTCGGCACTAGAATGTTTTTGGCTCCGTACTTGTATGCTGTTTTGTAGCGCTCTTGCACAATGCAATATCCACACTCACTCTTCTCAGCAGCCATGTAGTCTCTAATGTTTAAAAGAGCAATGTTAGATTTTCTTAAACTGTTAATTACAGTGACAGAGAGCAGAAGATGGTTTCGTAGAGACACAGCATTGTCTCTAGTCGGTGTAAGAGACGGCTTTCTAATCGATTCCACTAACTGTCTTACGTATGCAGACTTGCCATATTCGTTCAGCAAACTGACATTGATGATGTTGATGCATTTTTTGCTTTTCACAAGGCTCCTCCTCAAAGAACGAAAGGGCCTCAGCACTTTTTGTAACTCCTCCACCTTGCAGCGCAAACGTCGGATGGCCTCATGAGAAAGTCCGAAATAGACATTCCTGGCTTCACTGAAACGAAACAGGAGACAAAGGTAGACGAGGCGGTTGTACAACGTGTGACAAGACATGGCTTTTGTTTGGTCAAGTTCACTCAGCTTGGAATTGAGCTGAATGTTTTTAAAGTGCATGGAAAAGTATCTATCCTCCAAAACGTTGGAATTGGTGAGAGCGTTCGGGTGCAGCGTCAGCGTGCTGTCACAACATGTCAATATTTCAACAACTGCATTTTTGTAGATCTTTGCTTGTGACAAAGTGTTGTTGTTGGCTACCACAAGCCACTTTTCAAAATCTCTGAAGAGCTCATCTGCTGACTGGTAATAAAAGTGAAAAGCATCTTTGTCCAGCTGAAACAAGAGTCTCTTATCTTCTGTCAAGACGGAGGAGTTGGAAACCAAGTGCTTTAAGGAATTAAAATCAGAGTCTAGGACGGATTCGGTGTTCAGCTCTTTGTTTTCTACAGAGGTGCAGTGGTTTGCAGAAGGAGCCTCGGACGAACCAGCAACTGATGAGGGCAAGCTTAAAAGAGGATCAGAGGAAAGAACCGGAGAAGAAAAAGAGGAGGAAGGCCCAGGAGCAGAGGATGCAGAGCCTGATGCAGACGCTTGTTCAGCTACTGGCTTAATACCAAAGAAGGCAGGTCGAATAAATTGAGGGACATAGAGCTTGTCGTTGTCGTATCGCTTTGCCTCTGCAATCTTTTGTTTGATCGTCTTGGAATCGTAGAAATGAGTCTCTTTCAAGTGTATGTCCAGTCGGTCGTAATACTTCCAACATTGCAAACAGGGGTAAGGTTTTGGACAGCCGGACTTGCGTTCGAGACGAGCATGCTGAAACTTCCTGACCATTGCAGAGTAAAAGATGGAAGCTTCATCCAAAGTCCAAGAATGATCTTTTTTAGTCAAGTGTCTTTTAATGCTTGTGGAGGAATGTTTGCACAAAGGCATCGGACAGCTAACAGCGTACCTCTTCTTGGTACCATAGAAAGGTACAACCCTGTTTACGGAGCCACACGCTGCAACTAATGCGGCCCTGACTTTGTTTTTGAGCTTTAAGTCTCTCTGTTCTTGTGACTGCCTTCTTTTCTTTTTTTTCGCTTTAGAGTTCGGAGAAGGGGCAACAACAGTGTTGTTTTCTTGTGAAGAAGACATGTTCAGGTGTTTGTTTGCAACGGTTTATGCTAAAAAAAAGAAGACAGTTAGTGAGAGTGTTTTTCTTCTGCCTGCATCCTGGAATCCTGGAATGTTTACAACTGCAGGGAAGAGCTGTGTTTTTTCGAATCCTCTGCAAAAGAGAAAAAAGAAAGAAAAGAGAGCAACAAGAAGAAACAAAGTTTCCACTAGCAAATGAAAAAGAATGAGAGCAACTAGCATTACATGCATGGTGGCAGCAGTGATTGCTATTATGAGAAGGAGAATGAGAAAAAAAAAAAAAAAAAAGAAACAAATAAATAAAGAGATGGAGTTTGAGAGGATCTCGCAACCATATGACTCAAAGAAAGAAACTGTGTTGAAAAAAGGCAAGAGAGGGCAAATAGAACTTGCTAACAAGGACAAATGACAGACATAACTACAACAGTAACAACTCTCATTGCAAGCATAATAACAACAGCATCAGCATCACTGACTCAGAGAGTGTTGACATAACAAAAAAGAAAACAAAAGTACAAGCCAAGTGGGGGAACATTAACAAACACTCATTGCAACTATAACAACAACAACAACAACAGCAACAGCATCACTGACTCAGAGGGTATTGATAAAAAAAAACAAGCAAAACAAAAACAAACAAAAAAACAAATAAAAAAACAAAACAAGCAAATTGGGTGAACAGTAACAACTCTCATTGCAAGCATAATAACAACAACAGCATCAGCATCAGCATCACTGACTCAGAGAGTGTTGACAAAATAAAATAGACAATAAGCAAGCAAAGTGGGTGAACAGTAACAACTCTCACTGCAAGCATAATAACAACAACAGCATCAGCATCAGCATCACTGACTCAGAGAGTGTTGATAAAATAAAACAGATTATAAACAAACAAAGTGGGTGAACAGTAACAGCTCTCATTGAAAGCATAATAACAACAACAGCATCACTAACTCAGAGGATATATAAAAAAACAAACAAACAAACAAAACAAAAACAAAAAAAAAACAAGCAAAGTGGCTGAACAGTAACAGCTATCATTGCAAGTAAAATAACAACAACAGCATCAGCAACATCATCACTGACTCAGAGAGTGGTGATAAAATAAAACAGATTAAAAAACAAGCAAAGTGGCTAAACAGTAACAACTATAAATACAAGTAAAATGACAAAAGCAGCAACAGCATCACTAACTCGCAGGGTGTTGATAAAAAAAAAAGCAACAAACAAATAAAGCAAGCAAAGTGGGTGAACATTAACACTCATTGCAACTATAATAACACCAACAGCAACAGCATCAGTGACTCAAAGGGTGTTGATAAACAAAAACAAAGGCACAAACAAAACAAGCAGAGTGGGTGAACATTAACAACACTTATTGCAAGCATAATAACAACAACAGCATCAGCATCACTGACTCAGAGAGTGTTGATAAAATAAAATAGATTATAAACATGCCAAGTTTGTGAACATTAACAAACACTCATTGCAACTATAACAACGACTACAGCAACAGCATCACTTACTCAGAGAGTGTTGAGAAAAAAAACAACAAAAAAAACAAAAACAAAACAAAACAGAAAACAGAAGTACAAGCCAAGGGGGGGAACATTAACAAACACTCATTGCAACTATAACAACAACAACAGCAACAGCATCACTTACTCAGAGGATATTGATAAAAAAAACAAACAAACAAACAAACAAAACAAGCAAAGTGGCTGAACAGTAACAGCTATCATTGCAAGTAAAATAACAACAACAGCATCAGCAACATCATCACTGACTCAGAGAGTGGTGATAAAATAAAACAGATTAAAAAACAAGCAAAGTGGCTGAACAGTAACAACTATAAATACAAGTAAAATGACAAAAGCAGCAACAGCATCACTAACTCGCAGGGTGTTGATAAAAAAAAAAGCAACAAACAAATAAAGCAAGCAAAGTGGGTGAACATTAACACTCATTGCAACTATAATAACACCAACAGCAACAGCATCAGTGACTCAAAGGGTGTTGATAAACAAAAACAAAAGCACAAACAAAACAAGCAAAGTGGGTGAACATTAACAACACTTATTGCAAGCACAATAACAACAACAGCATCAGCATCACTGACTCAGAGAGTGTTGATAAAACAAAATAGATTATAAACAAGCCAAGTTGGTGAACATTAACAAACACTCATTGCAACTGTAATAAGAACAACAGCAACAGCATCACTGACACAAAGGGTGTTGATAAACAAAAACAAAAACACAAGCAAAGTGGGTGAACATTAACAACACTCATTGCAACTATAACAACAACAACAGCAACAGCATCACTGGCTCAAAGGGTGTTGATAAAATAAAGAAATAAAAACAAAACAAGCAAAGTGGGTGAACAGTAACAACTCCCATTGCAAGCATAATAACGACAACAGCAACAGCAACACCATCACTGACTCAGAGAGTGTTGATAAAATAAAATAGATTATAAACAAGCCAAGTTGGTGAACATTAACAAACACTCATTGCAACTATAACAACGACTACAGCAACAGCATCACTTACTCAGAGAGTGTTGAGAAAAAAAAAACAAAAACAAAAAAAAAACAAAACAAAACAGAAAACAAAAGTACAAGCCAAGTGGGGGAACATTAACAAACACTCATTGCAACTGTAACAACAACAACAGCAACAGCATCACTTACTCAGAGAGTGTTTATAAATAAAACAAAAAACAAAAACAAGAAACAAAAATACAAGCCAAGTGGGTGATTACTAACAGCGCTAACAGCAGCAACAACAGTGTCTTTAGAAACAACAAACAAGTACAACAGCAACAACTGCTTTTACAGAGTATAACAATAACAACAACATGGCACTAACAACAACAAAAGGGTTGGAATAAAAACCTGTAGGCAAAAGGAGAGCTGCATTCAGACAAGATCGATTACAAAGAGGCTCTTCTTTAGGACAGAGGAGAAACTGCTTTTGAGGGACAGAGGGACTTTTGTTGTTGTGGTTGTTGTTGTTGTTGTGCAGAAACCAACAAACTTTTATTGAACCGAATATAACCGAATATAACCGAAAGTCTTGTTTGCTTCTGTTTTGTGCCATCAAGAAGGGAAAACAAAACATCACAAAACAAACGAAGCAAACGAAACAAACAAACAAACAAACGAACGAAACAAACAAAAAAAAAAAAAAATTAAAAAAATTAACAAACAAACAAACAAACAAACAAGCAAACAAACAAAAACAAATAAGAAAAACAGAAAACGCAGTACCGAAACCTCGCCATTTTTTATCCTTCCTCAAGCTTTCTCTGGGCGCCAAAGACCGAGAAAGTTGAGCAAACGTGACGTTGAGGGGGGGGAGGGGGGTACTTAAGGACAGCAGACCGACCAATGGCACGCTTAGGAGAGACCCACGTGAATGCTACATTTTCTTTCTATGTACGCTGAATCCGCTCAAAGTCTGGAATTTCCAGCATTCACGTGTCATCACTCCAGCCACCAGATTGGCCCACACTTTGCACACTTTCAAGACTAGAAACTCACTTGTGCTCAATTTGAGCAAAAAAAAAAAAAAACTAAGTCTCGCATGGCGACAACTTTTCCAAAAGCAAACAAAGGCAAACGAAGGCAAACGAAGAAAAAACAAAAACAAATAAACAAAAACAAAACCGAATAGGGAGAGAGAGAGTGAGTCGACTCATTTCTTTCGACTGCCTTAAACGAGAAGTCTAAAACGTTTAAAAGTTGAAAACTAAGTTTTTTAAATGAACTGCACCGAAAAAACTTTACGACAGTTTAGCTGGTTAAAAACGCAGAGGAAAATATTTTATAAAATTTAAGCGTTCTAAAGATGTCCATTTTTGTTTTTGTTTTTTTTTATTTTGGTTTGTTTCTGGCTTGTTTCTTTCTTTAAATTCTAGCGATCGAGCATATTTGAACGGTTTCATCAACCTGTCGGCGCACGTGCTCGAGAGCTAGAACTTTGATTGCTTTTGTTGTTGAGAATTGAGAATGTCCGAGCAGGTTTTTTTATCGATTTCATCGCTTGTGGCGAGGCAAAAATCAAAACGCTTTTTGGACGAAAGAAAAGAGATTAAAAGGAAAAAAGAGAAGAAAAAAAAAACAAAAAAATAGGTTATGTGTTATGAACATTTATTTTCTCACGCGATGACGTCTAGTTTTGTTAGAGTAATTAAAATATGGTATCAAGTTTGTAATTTCTATCTTATTTTTAGTTACGGATAATTGCCAATTATGTCACGTTTAGTATACACAACGCTGTTTTCTTAATAGCAATATGATACAAACAAGTTATAAAAAAAAAAGCGTTCGCTCGATCTTCCTTAGTCAGTTGAACAAAAAGAAATTTTCACAACATATGATTGATTTGGTTGTCCTAGCAAGCTGTTTTAGCAAACGGCTAGAGGTTGCAACTGTTGTTCATTGAAAACGAAAAATCTAGCGTCAGCAACAAATTTTTGAATACATAATGTACGCAAAAGTGGCACTAACAAATGAAAATGTAAAAAAACTGTTTACCTTGATGCCAGACTCGCAGAGATGTTGTCGCTCGTTGCTATCGACTGCGAACAGCTTTGTTGTTTTTCGAAGTGCCTCTTCATTCTACTTATAGCCGAAGTTTTGGCTTCGAAAAAAAATACGAACGTCGTTAAGCTCAACGAGCTGCTTTAATTGTTGTTCGTGCGAAAACGAAATGCTTAAAACGGATAAAAGTGTTGGCGTAATTACACTTTTCGACCGCGATGCAGTTTGTCAACTCTAGCGTACTTTTTTGGCTCGTGGAGCAAAAGCCTCATGATAATAGCAAAGGCTTAAAATGTCTTAACATGTCAGCAAAGGCTTAATATGCTTAATAAACTGTGGTTAAGTTTTTGCGGTGCAGTTCATTTACAACTTAATTTGCAACTTGCTGGCACAAGCAAACGTTTATGACTTCTCGTTTAAGACAGTTGAGCGAAATCAGTCGACTCACTCATTCTCCCTTTTCTGTTTTGTTTTTGTTTTGTTTTTTTGTTTTTGTTTTTGTTTTTGTTTGTTTTTTTTTTTTCTTTGTTTGTCTTTTGTTTAAAATGTAAAAAACTCGAAAGGAAAGTTGTTGCTTTGTTTGCTTATTGAAAGTTTTCGCCAGTTGCAAGACTTAGTTTTGTTTTTGTTTACTTATTAAAATATCGAGGAAAATATTTGAGGACATCGCATTCTAATGGTGCCTTTATAACAACATCTAACGATTTAACGTTTAATGTTGTGCTCAAAAAAAAAATTCCTTTTATATCTCTCAATGGTCTCCAACGATAAAACTGCCGACCAATCGCAACGATTAAACAGCCAACCAATGGCAGCTCAATGGTCTCCAAACAAGAGACTGCCGACCAATGGCAGCTCAGTGGTTTGAGAAGTGAGATCATTCGATTTCCTTTTATTATCTCCAGTTTGAACTAGTGCTTGGCTTGTGGTGCAGAAACTAAAACTTCCCGTTTTTGTATTTTGTTTTGAATTTCTTTGCTTTGAGCTTTTTAATCGATCGATAGCTTTAGGAGAAAAGAAGAAACCCCTCTGACGAAGTCTTGGCTTTTTTAAAAACGCTCAAATTTTGGCAAACAAATCTCATACGAAACGCTACTTTGATGTCAAGCTTTCGTTACTCCCTACTCCCTTCTAGCGGAGGGCGGCAAAAAGGTGTTGCATCCTAGAGCTAAAAGTGAGGAGGGAAGCAAGTTTTTTTTTCGTTTTGTTTGCTTTTTTATGTTTTTTGTTTTTTTGAGGGGGGAGAGTTAGAGGGTAAGGGGGTTAGGATTAGAGGGGGTTGGGGTTACGGTTTGGAAACCTGGGGACGAGGATATCAAGCAGGAGTTTAGTGTTAAGGTTAAAGGGCCCACGAGGGGCGTCCTTCAATTGTAAAATGCCTTTAGACGCACGTGTCTAGTCGTCTCGTTGCATCGACCTAGAGGAGTTTTCTGATAGATCTTGCGCTTTGGGCTCAGTTAATCGGTCTGTATCCATTGTAAACACGGTGTCTGCCGTTAGAAAATCGTTAACCAGGCGTTAGTGAGCTTTAACAACCATCCCTTTGAGTTTAAAACGAACGTTTCTTCAAAAGCCACTCGAGATGGAGGTACTCACGGAGGTTTGTTACGGTAACAACCCTGTGGTTTGCCATCTTCTTTCTTTCCGCAGCGTCGCAAACGCATCGGCCGGTCTCTTAGGTGACGAAAAAACGTCTGATCTCTCGACTGGAATGCTTAACGTACTAAGATTAGTAGAGTTAGTACTAAGAGTTGCATCTGGCCGCCGTAATTTTCTTCGATGATGTCTTGAAAATTTCGTGACGTCGTTTTCAAACCTCTAGGGTCGATTTTAACCTTCGACCTTAAAGTCGATTTTAGCCTTCGGTGTGGCTCTGTACAACTTTTGCGGTGAAAAAGCTTGCGCGGAGTCTACAGTTGTATTTAGCCGACAGACGCTGGCAACGCAGAAACAGAATGACTCTTGGGCGGCGCAAACCGAGCGTTCAGCAAATTTCTAGCATTTTACGTCAAAGCGGACAATCTGCACGACAAATAAAGCTAACTTTCTCGTTGCAACAGTTAGTCACTGGATCGTTGGACGAGTGTGTACAGCTGTTTTGCGTCGAAAGCCGACCGGTGGTCGGATGCGACTCTTCTTTTCATTCGAAAATCAGAACCTGGCCATCAGTCGTGTATCACCATCGAATGCTTAATGTAGTGATTTCTCGAAACGACAAAAGCTTGTAAAACAAACAGCTTCGCTGTACTGTTGCCTAATATGTTAACGGATGGCCAGGAACAACCTTGGTCTGTAATGAATGAGTTCGTTTTTCCATTCGAGGCACTAATTACTGCAGTTTTAAAAGTCACCTAAAGTATAAGCTCATCTCTCCATTCAAGAAAAACAAGCATCAGAGTTTCGGAAAGTTTGCATGCACGACACCACCATCGATGATACTTAAACAAACAGAAAATGAATTGCAAAACAGAACCACTGAATTGCAAAACATAACAACGGACAGCTTGTAAAATGCATGGTGATGAGCTTCTTCAATCCAATCAAGGAACCAAGCATCACAGTTTCGGCAATGGTGCATGTGCAAATCAGCAAACTGTGATACTTAATCAAACAACTTCACTGTTTTGCTTAGTTTAAGAACGGATGGCTAAGAACAACCTCGTTAGTGAGTATGAAGTCATCTCTTCATTCCAGGAATTAATAATCAGAGTTTTAGAAGTCTCTTACGTGCGATACTACTATCAACGGTACTTAATCAAACAGCCTCTCAGAATGGCCTAGTTTGAGAACGGAAGGCTAGGAACAACCTTAGTAGTGAGTCATCAGTTCAACTTTTCATTCAAGGAATTAAGCATCTAAAATCTGAAAAATAAAAAGAAGAGCTCTTTGTTAGAAGTTCTTATTTTTATTTTTCCTCAACTTCTATTTCTTTTCTTTTTTTACTTTTTTTTTTTTAATGATAGTTTTTCTTTTTTTTTATCTATTTTGTTCGTTTAAATTAATACAACAGGCGTTTTAGGTCGTTTCTGTAACATTATTTAACACTTTAAATTGTAATAAATATTTGAACAGAAGAAAATCCCTTTCGTAACGTTAAAATGTCATAAGAACATTTCATCTTTACCAAATACGCTTGTAAAAATAGTTTCACTTTTAAAGTTTGTTGTATATGTCTTTTAATTTAGTGAATCGCAATTTGGATTTTCTTAGGCGCACATCTACTTTAGTTGCTTTTTCTTAAAGAAAGGTCACCAGAGTTTTCTTACACAGCCCCTGCAGCATAATCTTTAACAAAATACTCTTTTGAAAAGTTTTACATTGAAATAAACAAAAGCCATTTGCGTAAGTAGAGATAACTTAGAGAATAAAAAGTGCATAAACGCCTCGCTACTTTGATGAAGAAGAAACGGATGACTAAATGCAACTTTTTAATTTCGTGTGCTATCTCTTTCGATTAAGGTACTTTTTGAATATTTTTTCAAAGAAATGTTAGCGTAGTTTTCCTTTTTTAAATTTAAATCATGTTTAAAGGTAGTTTTTGAATGTTTTTTCAAAGAAATGTTAGCGTAGTTTTCATCTATTAAATTTAAATCATGTTTAAAGGTAGTTTTCGAATATTTTTTCAAAGAATTGTTAGCGTAGTTTTCCTCTTTTAGATCTAGCTTATGTTTAAGGTAGTTTTTGAGTATTTTTTCAAAGAAAAGTTAGCGTAGTTTTCCTCTTTTAGATCTAGCTTATGTTTAAGGTAGTTTTTAAATATTTTTTTAAAGAAAAGTTAGCATAGTTTTCCTCTTTTGGATATAGCTTATGTTTAAGGTAGTTTTTAAATATTTTTTTTAAAGAAAAGTTAGCGTAGTTTTCCTCCTTTAGATCTAGCTTATAATTCAGGTAGTTTTTGAATATTTTTTCAAATAAAAATTAGCAAAGTATAGTTTATTTAGCATGACATCACAAAATACTAAACTCAAAAAGGCAAGATAAAGTATAAGATAAACGTAAAATAAGATATAGATGAAACAAATGTTAGGCTGCATAAAATCAAAAACTGCATTGCCTATCATAAACACAAATGTCTAGTGAGAGCTTTTAAAGTTCGTTCTTTTCGTCTTTTAATTTGGTGAATCGCGATTTGAATTTTCTAAGGCGCACATGTCTTTCAGTTGCTTTTTTCTTAAGGAAAGGTCGCCAGAGTTTTTTTACGCAGCTCCTGCAGCATAATCTTTAACAAAATACTCTTTTGTATATCATTACATAGAAATAAACAAAAACCATATGCGTAAACAGAGATAAATTAGAACGCAAAAGTGCATAAAAAGCCTCGCTACTTTGCTATAGAAGAAGTGGATGACTGTAAATTCGTGCACTACCTCAATGGATTAAGGTATTTTTCGAAAGTTTTTTAAAAGCATAAATAGCGTAGTCTTCCTCTTTTAAATCTAGCTTATGTCTAAGGCAGTTTTTGAATAGATTTTCAAAGAAAGGTTAGCGTACTTTTCCACTTTTAAGTTTAGCTTATGTAGCTTGACAAAACAACACACAAAAAGACAAGATAAAGTATCAGATAAACGTAAAATAAAATATAAATGAAACTAAAGTTAGGCTGCATAAAAAACAAACAACTTAATAATCTACTAGACATGTTTAAGTTGAATTAAGTAAAGTCCTTTGCGCAAATTTGGGTAAATAAGAGAGTAAAAATCCATAAAAAGAAGAAGTGGATGAGTAGATACAATTTTTTAAATTTGTGTGCTATCTCTATTGAATAAGGTAGTTTTCGAGAGTTTTTTCAAAGCAAAATTAGCGTAGTGTTCCTCTTTTAAATCTAGATTATCTCAAAAATAGATTTCGAATAGTTTTTCAAAGAAAGGTTAGCGCAGCTTTCCTCTTTTAACATTAGCTTATGTAGCTTGACATCACAGAACACAAAAAGATAAAATAAAATATAAGACAAACGTAAAATGAAAAATAGATGTAGCTAAAGTTAGGCAGCATAAAAAACCAACAACATAATAATCTACTAGGCATGTTTAAATTGAATTAAATAAAATCCTTTGCGCAAAAATAGGTATGTTAGAGAGTAAAAGCGCATAGAAAGCCTCGCTACTTTGCTGTGAAAGAAGTGGATGACTAGATACAACTTTTTAAAATCCTGTGCTATCTCTATCGATTAAGGTAGTTTTCGAAAGATTTTTCAAAGCAAAAATAGCGTAGTCTTTCTCTTTTAAATCTAGATTATGTCTAAGGTAGTTTTTGAACAGCTTTTCAAAGAAAGGTTAGCGTAGCTTTCCTCTTTTAAGTTTAGCTTATGTAGCTTGACATCACAAAACACAAAATTCAAAAAGACAAAATAAAATATAAGATAAACGTAAAATAAAATATAGATGAAGCTAAAGTTAGACTGCATAAAAAAACAACAACGTAATAACCTACTAGAATCTAATAAAACCCTATGCACAAATGTAGGTATGTTAGAGAGTAAAAGTGCATAAAAAGCCTCGCTACTTTGTTTAAGGTAGTTTTTGAATAGTTTTTCAAAGAAAGCTTAGCGTAGTTTTCCTCTTTAAAGTTTGGCTTATGTAGCTTGACATCACAAAACACAAAACACTAAAAGGAAAGGTAATATAAAAGTTAATCGTAAAATAAAATGTAGGTGAAATAAATGTTAGGCTGCATAAAAGAAAAAAAAAATCGTAACATAATAATCTTCTATATATGTTTGGATTGAATTAAATGAATTCCTTTGCGTAAATATAAGCAAACTAGTGAGAAAAAGTGCATAAAGAGCCTCGCTACTTTGCTGCAGAAGTAGTGGATGACTATATGCAATTTTTTAAAATCGTGTGCTATCTCTATCGATTAAGGTAGTTTTCGAAAGTTTTTTCAAAGTAAAAATAGTGTAGTTTTCCTCTTTTAAATCTAGCTTTTGTCTAGGGTAGTTTATGAATAGATTTTCAAAGAAAGGTTAGCGTAGCATTCCACTTTTAAGTTTAGCTTAAGTTGCTTGGCATCACAAAACTCAAAACTCAAAAAGAAAAGATAAAATATATGATAAACCTAAAACATAATATAGATGAAACTAAAGTTAGGCTGCATAAAAAACCAACAACATAATAATCTACTAGGCATGTTTAAATTGAATTAAATAAAATCCTTTGCGCAAATGTAGGTATGTTAGAGAGTAAAAGTGCATGAAAAGCCTCGCTACTTTGTTAAAGGTAGTTTTTGAATAGTTTTTCAAAGCAAGTTTAGCGTAGTTTTCCTCTTTTATGTTTAGACTATGTAGCTTGACATCACAGAACACAAAGCTCAAAAAGGCAAGATAAAATATAAGTTAATCGTAAAATATAGATGTAACAAAGTTTAGACTGCATAAAAAACCAACAACATAATAATCTACTAGGCATGTTTAAGTTGAATTAAATAATGTCCTTTGCGCAAATATAGGAAAGTTAGAGTAAAAATCCATAAAAAGCCTCGATACTTTGCTGAAGAAGAAGATGACTATATGCAACTTTTTAAAATTGTGAGCTATCTATATCGATTTAGGTCCTTTTTGAGTACTTTTTCAAAGAAAAGTTAGCGCAGTTTTCCCCTTTTAAGATTAGATTATGAAGCTTGACATAACAAAACACAAAACTAACAAAGGCAAGATAAAATATAAGGTAAACGCAATATAATGTATAGATGAAACTAAAGTTAGGCTGCATAAAACAAACGGGTAACAATACTCTTCTATGTATGTTTACATTGAGTTAAATAAAATCCTTTGCGCAAATATAGGTATGTTAGAGAATAAAAGTGCATAAAAAGCCTCAGTACTTTGCTGTAGAAGAAGTGGATGAGTAGATACAATTTTTTAAATTTGTGTGCTATCTCTATCGAATAAGTTAGTTTTCGAGAGTTTTTTCAAAGCAAAATTAGCGTAGTGTTCCTCTTTTAAATCTAGATTATCTCAAAAATAGATTTCGAATAGTTTTTCAAAGAAAGGTTAGCGCAGCTTTCCTCTTTTAACATTAGCTTATGTAGCTTGACATCACAGAACACAAAAAGATAAAATAAAATATAAGACAAACGTAAAATGAAAAATAGATGTAGCTAAAGTTAGGCTGCATAAAAAACCAACAACATAATAATCTACTAGGCATGTTTAAATTGAATTAAATAAAATCCTTTGCGCAAAAATAGGTATGTTAGAGAGTAAAAGCGCATAAAAAGCCTCGCTACTTTGTTAAAGGTAGTTTTTGAATAGTTTTTCAAAGACAGGTTAGCGTAAATTTCCTCTTTAAAGTTTAGCTTATGTAGCTTGACATCACAAAATATAAAACTCAAAAAGACAAGATAAAATATAAGATAAACGCAAAATAAAATATAGATGAAACTAAAGTTAGGCTGCATACAAAACCAACAACATAATATTCTACTAGTTATGTTTAAATTGAATTAAATAAAATCCTTTACGCAAATATAGGTAAGTTAGAGAGTAAAAGTGCATAAAAAGCTTTACTTTGCTGAAGAAGAAGATGAATAGATGCAACTTTTTAAATTCGTGAGCTATCTCTATCGGTGTAAGGTAGTTTTTGAACAATTTTTCAAAGAAAAGTTAGCCTAGTTTTCTTCTTTTAAGTTTAAATTATGTAGCTTGACATCACAAAATACAAAACTCAAAAAGACAAGATAAAATATAAGATAAACGCAAAATAAAATATAGATGAAACTAAAGTTAGGCTGCATACAAAACCAACAACATAATATTCTACTAGAAAAGTTAGCCTAGTTTCCTTCTTTTAAGTTTAGATTATGTAGCTTGACATCACAAAACACAAAAAGGCAAGATAAAATACAAGGTAAACGTAAAATAAAATAGAAGTCAAACAAAAGTTAGGTTGCATAAATACAAAAACTGCATTGCCAAAAATAGAATTTGTTGTCTAGAAAGACCTTTTAAACTTTGTTTCTTTCGTTTTTTGACTTAGTGAATCGCGATCTGGTTTTTCTTAGGCGCGCTTGTTTCTTAGTTGTTTTTTTTGTAAAGAAACTTTATTCAGACGTTTTTTTTTACGCAACTCCTTTAACATTATTTTTAACAAAGTATTCTTTTATACGTGTTTACATTGAAATAAAACCCTTTGCGTAAATAGAGATAAATTAGAGAGCAAAAGTACATAAAAAGCCTCGCTACTTTGCAGAAGAAGAATTGGATGGCAAGATTCGTGTGCTTTCTCTTTCGTTTAAGGTACTTCTTGAATATTTTTTCAAAGAAAAGTTAGCGTAGTTTTCCCCTTTTAAGTTTAGCTTACGCAGCTTGACATCACAAAACGCAAAAACCAATAAGGCATGATAAAATACAAGATAAACGTAAAATAAAATAGAAGTGAAACAAAAGTTAGACTGCATAAAAACAAAAAAAAAAAAAAAAACATAATATACTTCTATGTATGTTTACATTGAACTAAATAAAATCCTTTGTGTAAAGATATGAAAAAATAGAGAGTAAGAGTTCATAAAAAAGCCTCGCTATTTTGCTGAAGAAGAAATGGATGTCTAGATCTTTTAAAATAAGGAACTTTTTGATTTCTTTTTCCGAAAAATGGTTGGAGCAGTTTTCCTTTTTTAAATTTCACTTATGCAGTTTAACATCACAGGAAATATTATTTTGCTTTTTAACAAACTCTTAAAAACATCAGAAGTAATTCTAAATGCAACTCTATTAAAAGTTTTCACAGAATAACAAAACGACTTCTTTTTTTTTTTTTTAAAGATAAAAAAAAGTTTGAACTATCTTTAAATAAGAAATGTGAGAACAGTTTAACAGAACTTCTTGTTTATTATGTCTTTAGCGAAACAGATAAAAATATTTGCAAAAGCATAGATAAAACAAACTACACAAAAGGCCCATCTTTATTGCCAAACTGAACAAACTTATCTAAACTACATAAATGGTTTCACGATATTGCCATATTGAACAAACTTTTCTAAACTACCCTCTTTTTGAATTTTTAGCTTCATGTTTTTAATTTTGTCTTTAATATGGCTTTGGTAGGAGTACTTTTGCAAGACATGAATGAGCTTGTCACTGCTATGATTTGCCAAGATGCCAAGGTAATCTTTGTACGAGCAACTTGAGCTTACATCTGTAAACACGTCTTGCAAGATGTATGCCAACACCAAAGCTGCACATCGTGGAAAACTTCTGGTGTTGAACCATTCGTTGTGGCCAGGGCAAGCATTCAGCTCTTCAACTATTTCATCTAAAATTTTACAAACTCAAGTCATAACACAAAGTGATTAAATCAAATATTCATTTGGTTCTGAAGTAAGACAAGATTTATTCTGTTTTTTTATTTATTTTTTTTTGTTGACCTTATTGTTTGCACTGATAGCAATAACTGGTTTTTGAAAGATTACCTAAATGGCATTGGCTAACTTCTGCTTTGTTTTCCTTTGTTCTTGGCTGAGTTGATCCTGAAATAAAATAAAACCATGTTCATTTTTCTAATTCATAAAAACCATCAACAGTTTCTAAGTGTTAGAGATGATAACAAGCTGTGCATGATTTCTAACGGTGATGTTTCTAACTTCATCATTAGAAATCGGGTAGACACAACTTTCTAAAAGTGCACTTAGCAATGATGGCTAGTTTTTGTTAACAGTTAACCATCTGAAATTGTGCAAGAAGAGGTTTGTGTTTATATATCTTTGTATAAATTAGGTTTTACATTACCGATGAGTTCTTGAGTGAAAGATGGCATTTCCAACTTGATTTTTTTTCTTCTTGGATCTTTTACTTCTAAAACATAATCAGTTTTAGTATCATTCACTTGTATAAACATTTAAGCAATCACAGAATTAGTCCTGCAACAAATACATACACACTTCTGTGTTGTTTTTTTGTTTTGTTTTGTTTTTTTTACAGCTCTAACAATAACAATAGAGCAAGGAGTTGATTTGGGCATTTTCATTTTTTGAAAGCGTGTTGAGATTTGCATAAAAATCAAAAATCAAAAAGAATTTACCTCTGGATGTAGAGGCAAGACTTTGGCTAAATAGGCTACCAACAGATTGAACAGCATAAGGTGAGAGCTGCTTTGCAAGAACAGTACCAGCCTGTTGGACAGGAACAGCTGAAACTGGATCAGATGAAAGAAACAAACTGGGTTTGGCCAATGTTTGCTGAAAAGCAACAAGGCTAGGAGTCAGAGGAACAGAAAAGACCTCTTTTGAAGGACAGAAAGCGACTTGCTGAGAAGGAGAAGCAGAAACAGGTTTGGCAACCACTTGCTCATTAAAGTAAACTGGAGAAAGTTTTGCATGGTGTTCAATAAAATCCGGTTCATCAGGAAATAATGTTAATGCAAGAGGAGAACAAGCTGTGCCAACAGGAACAGCTAGAGTCTGATCTACATCCATACAAACAGCTTGTTCGTTAGGAACTAGTTGTGCAAGAGCAGGGGATAGTTCAAGAACTGGACCAGCGATTGTTTGTTCAGATGGAACAGACGAAACAGGAGTTGAGGTAGGTTCACACAAGAAATCTACGGCATGGTCGTTGCTATCCTCTAAAGGAACATTGTTTTCTACAGCTGGAGAAAACGGAACCACTGTGGTACAGCTGAAAGTAGCAGCACATTCTTCAGAGTCAGAACCGGAGTCTAAATCTTCCTCAAAGATGTCCTCAACCTCATGAAAACCGTACTCCTCTGCATTAGTTTGGAGCCAGTCCATCACATCCTTCTCCTTCTTTGGTGGTCTCTCAGACTTTTCAACAGTCAAAGACTCTATGACTCCGAAGGACTGTCCGATGCCCAGGGCAAAGCGCAACTCCTCTGCAGCGTTCCACTGGGACACATAAAAGCTATCCATTGTGTTCCTGCTGTGCTTCATGTAGAGTGTAGCAAACCGCTCGCGATCTTCTTTGCTGTTGTTGGCAAAGTAAGTGGCTATCGAACCGCGAATGCAAGTGGGAGTAAGACGCTTCATGGGAATGTTTACTTGGCTTTTTCTGAAGCAGGACGTCAGGCAAGAGGAGATAGCAGAGGAACCCATCTGGTAAACAGGCACTCTAGTTGCACCGAGTGTCACACATTCGTCTTTGTTGGGTCTCATCGATGGAAAAAGGGGCCTGTAGCAGTCGCTCAACTCCAAAACAGTCTTGGTGTCTGCAGCCATGTAGTGAGAGTCGTTGACAAGAAGGTCTCTGTATCTCAGCAAATAAATATCGATCAACACTTTCAAGTCGTTCGGCACTAGAATGTTTTTGGCTCCGTACTTGTATGCTGTTTTGTAGCGCTCTTGCACAATGCAATATCCACACTCACTCTTCTCAGCAGCCATGTAGTCTCTAATGTTTAAAAGAGCAATGTTAGATTTTCTTAAACTGTTAATTACAGTGACAGAGAGCAGAAGATGGTTTCGTAGAGACACAGCATTGTCTCTAGTCGGTGTAAGAGACGGCTTTCTAATCGATTCCACTAACTGTCTTACGTATGCAGACTTGCCATATTCGTTCAGCAAACTGACATTGATGATGTTGATGCATTTTTTGCTTTTCACAAGGCTCCTCCTCAAAGAACGAAAGGGCCTCAGCACTTTTTGTAACTCCTCCACCTTGCAGCGCAAACGTCGGATGGCCTCATGAGAAAGTCCGAAATAGACATTCCTGGCTTCACTGAAACGAAACAGGAGACAAAGGTAGACAAGGCGGTTGTACAACGTGTGACAAGACATGGCTTTTGTTTGGTCAAGTTCACTCAGCTTGGAATTGAGCTGAATGTTTTTAAAGTGCATGGAAAAGTATCTATCCTCCAAAACGTTGGAATTGGTGAGAGCGTTCGGGTGCAGCGTCAGCGTGCTGTCACAACATGTCAATATTTCAACAACTGCATTTTTGTAGATCTTTGCTTGTGACAAAGTGTTGTTGTTGGCTACCACAAGCCACTTTTCAAAATCTCTGAAGAGCTCATCTGCTGACTGGTAATAAAAGTGAAAAGCATCTTTGTCCAGCTGAAACAAGAGTCTCTTATCTTCTGTCAAGACGGAGGAGTTGGAAACCAAGTGCTTTAAGGAATTAAAATCAGAGTCTAGGACGGATTCGGTGTTCAGCTCTTTGTTTTCTACAGAGGTGCAGTGGTTTGCAGAAGGAGCCTCGGACGAACCAGCAACTGATGAGGGCAAGCTTAAAAGAGGATCAGAGGAAAGAACCGGAGAAGAAAAAGAGGAGGAAGGCCCAGGAGCAGAGGATGCAGAGCCTGATGCAGACGCTTGTTCAGCTACTGGCTTAATACCAAAGAAGGCAGGTCGAATAAATTGAGGGACATAGAGCTTGTCGTTGTCGTATCGCTTTGCCTCTGCAATCTTTTGTTTGATCGTCTTGGAATCGTAGAAATGAGTCTCTTTCAAGTGTATGTCCAGTCGGTCGTAATACTTCCAACATTGCAAACAGGGGTAAGGTTTTGGACAGCCGGACTTGCGTTCGAGACGAGCATGCTGAAACTTCCTGACCATTGCAGAGTAAAAGATGGAAGCTTCATCCAAAGTCCAAGAATGATCTTTTTTAGTCAAGTGTCTTTTAATGCTTGTGGAGGAATGTTTGCACAAAGGCATCGGACAGCTAACAGCGTACCTCTTCTTGGTACCATAGAAAGGTACAACCCTGTTTACGGAGCCACACGCTGCAACTAATGCGGCCCTGACTTTGTTTTTGAGCTTTAAGTCTCTCTGTTCTTGTGACTGCCTTCTTTTCTTTTTTTTCGCTTTAGAGTTCGGAGAAGGGGCAACAACAGTGTTGTTTTCTTGTGAAGAAGACATGTTCAGGTGTTTGTTTGCAACGGTTTATGCTAAAAAAAAGAAGACAGTTAGTGAGAGTGTTTTTCTTCTGCCTGCATCCTGGAATCCTGGAATGTTTACAACTGCAGGGAAGAGCTGTGTTTTTTCGAATCCTCTGCAAAAGAGAAAAAAGAAAGAAAAGAGAGCAACAAGAAGAAACAAAGTTTCCACTAGCAAATGAAAAAGAATGAGAGCAACTAGCATTACATGCATGGTGGCAGCAGTGATTGCTATTATGAGAAGGAGAATGAGAAAAAAAAAAAAAAAAAAGAAACAAATAAATAAAGAGATGGAGTTTGAGAGGATCTCGCAACCATATGACTCAAAGAAAGAAACTGTGTTGAAAAAAGGCAAGAGAGGGCAAATAGAACTTGCTAACAAGGACAAATGACAGACATAACTACAACAGTAACAACTCTCATTGCAAGCATAATAACAACAGCATCAGCATCACTGACTCAGAGAGTGTTGACATAACAAAAAAGAAAACAAAAGTACAAGCCAAGTGGGGGAACATTAACAAACACTCATTGCAACTATAACAACAACAACAACAACAGCAACAGCATCACTGACTCAGAGGGTATTGATAAAAAAAAACAAGCAAAACAAAAACAAACAAAAAAACAAATAAAAAAACAAAACAAGCAAATTGGGTGAACAGTAACAACTCTCATTGCAAGCATAATAACAACAACAGCATCAGCATCAGCATCACTGACTCAGAGAGTGTTGACAAAATAAAATAGACAATAAGCAAGCAAAGTGGGTGAACAGTAACAACTCTCACTGCAAGCATAATAACAACAACAGCATCAGCATCAGCATCACTGACTCAGAGAGTGTTGATAAAATAAAACAGATTATAAACAAACAAAGTGGGTGAACAGTAACAGCTCTCATTGAAAGCATAATAACAACAACAGCATCACTAACTCAGAGGATATATAAAAAAACAAACAAACAAACAAACAAAACAAAAACAAAAAAAAAACAAGCAAAGTGGCTGAACAGTAACAGCTAACAGCTATCATTGCAAGTAAAATAACAACAACAGCATCAGCAACATCATCACTGACTCAGAGAGTGGTGATAAAATAAAACAGATTAAAAAACAAGCAAAGTGGCTAAACAGTAACAACTATAAATACAAGTAAAATGACAAAAGCAGCAACAGCATCACTAACTCGCAGGGTGTTGATAAAAAAAAAAGCAACAAACAAATAAAGCAAGCAAAGTGGGTGAACATTAACACTCATTGCAACTATAATAACACCAACAGCAACAGCATCAGTGACTCAAAGGGTGTTGATAAACAAAAACAAAGGCACAAACAAAACAAGCAGAGTGGGTGAACATTAACAACACTTATTGCAAGCATAATAACAACAACAGCATCAGCATCACTGACTCAGAGAGTGTTGATAAAATAAAATAGATTATAAACATGCCAAGTTTGTGAACATTAACAAACACTCATTGCAACTATAACAACGACTACAGCAACAGCATCACTTACTCAGAGAGTGTTGAGAAAAAAAACAACAAAAAAAACAAAAACAAAACAAAACAGAAAACAGAAGTACAAGCCAAGGGGGGGAACATTAACAAACACTCATTGCAACTATAACAACAACAACAGCAACAGCATCACTTACTCAGAGGATATTGATAAAAAAAACAAACAAACAAACAAACAAAACAAGCAAAGTGGCTGAACAGTAACAGCTATCATTGCAAGTAAAATAACAACAACAGCATCAGCAACATCATCACTGACTCAGAGAGTGGTGATAAAATAAAACAGATTAAAAAACAAGCAAAGTGGCTGAACAGTAACAACTATAAATACAAGTAAAATGACAAAAGCAGCAACAGCATCACTAACTCGCAGGGTGTTGATAAAAAAAAAAGCAACAAACAAATAAAGCAAGCAAAGTGGGTGAACATTAACACTCATTGCAACTATAATAACACCAACAGCAACAGCATCAGTGACTCAAAGGGTGTTGATAAACAAAAACAAAAGCACAAACAAAACAAGCAAAGTGGGTGAACATTAACAACACTTATTGCAAGCACAATAACAACAACAGCATCAGCATCACTGACTCAGAGAGTGTTGATAAAACAAAATAGATTATAAACAAGCCAAGTTGGTGAACATTAACAAACACTCATTGCAACTGTAATAAGAACAACAGCAACAGCATCACTGACACAAAGGGTGTTGATAAACAAAAACAAAAACACAAGCAAAGTGGGTGAACATTAACAACACTCATTGCAACTATAACAACAACAACAGCAACAGCATCACTGGCTCAAAGGGTGTTGATAAAATAAAGAAATAAAAACAAAACAAGCAAAGTGGGTGAACAGTAACAACTCCCATTGCAAGCATAATAACGACAACAGCAACAGCAACACCATCACTGACTCAGAGAGTGTTGATAAAATAAAATAGATTATAAACAAGCCAAGTTGGTGAACATTAACAAACACTCATTGCAACTATAACAACGACTACAGCAACAGCATCACTTACTCAGAGAGTGTTGAGAAAAAAAAAACAAAAACAAAAAAAAAACAAAACAAAACAGAAAACAAAAGTACAAGCCAAGTGGGGGAACATTAACAAACACTCATTGCAACTGTAACAACAACAACAGCAACAGCATCACTTACTCAGAGAGTGTTTATAAATAAAACAAAAAACAAAAACAAGAAACAAAAATACAAGCCAAGTGGGTGATTACTAACAGCGCTAACAGCAGCAACAACAGTGTCTTTAGAAACAACAAACAAGTACAACAGCAACAACTGCTTTTACAGAGTATAACAATAACAACAACATGGCACTAACAACAACAAAAGGGTTGGAATAAAAACCTGTAGGCAAAAGGAGAGCTGCATTCAGACAAGATCGATTACAAAGAGGCTCTTCTTTAGGACAGAGGAGAAACTGCTTTTGAGGGACAGAGGGACTTTTGTTGTTGTGGTTGTTGTTGTTGTTGTGCAGAAACCAACAAACTTTTATTGAACCGAATATAACCGAATATAACCGAAAGTCTTGTTTGCTTCTGTTTTGTGCCATCAAGAAGGGAAAACAAAACATCACAAAACAAACGAAGCAAACGAAACAAACAAACAAACAAACGAACGAAACAAACAAAAAAAAAAAAAAATTAAAAAAATTAACAAACAAACAAACAAACAAACAAGCAAACAAACAAAAACAAATAAGAAAAACAGAAAACGCAGTACCGAAACCTCGCCATTTTTTATCCTTCCTCAAGCTTTCTCTGGGCGCCAAAGACCGAGAAAGTTGAGCAAACGTGACGTTGAGGGGGGGGAGGGGGGTACTTAAGGACAGCAGACCGACCAATGGCACGCTTAGGAGAGACCCACGTGAATGCTACATTTTCTTTCTATGTACGCTGAATCCGCTCAAAGTCTGGAATTTCCAGCATTCACGTGTCATCACTCCAGCCACCAGATTGGCCCACACTTTGCACACTTTCAAGACTAGAAACTCACTTGTGCTCAATTTGAGCAAAAAAAAAAAAAAACTAAGTCTCGCATGGCGACAACTTTTCCAAAAGCAAACAAAGGCAAACGAAGGCAAACGAAGAAAAAACAAAAACAAATAAACAAAAACAAAACCGAATAGGGAGAGAGAGAGTGAGTCGACTCATTTCTTTCGACTGCCTTAAACGAGAAGTCTAAAACGTTTAAAAGTTGAAAACTAAGTTTTTTAAATGAACTGCACCGAAAAAACTTTACGACAGTTTAGCTGGTTAAAAACGCAGAGGAAAATATTTTATAAAATTTAAGCGTTCTAAAGATGTCCATTTTTGTTTTTGTTTTTTTTTATTTTGGTTTGTTTCTGGCTTGTTTCTTTCTTTAAATTCTAGCGATCGAGCATATTTGAACGGTTTCATCAACCTGTCGGCGCACGTGCTCGAGAGCTAGAACTTTGATTGCTTTTGTTGTTGAGAATTGAGAATGTCCGAGCAGGTTTTTTTATCGATTTCATCGCTTGTGGCGAGGCAAAAATCAAAACGCTTTTTGGACGAAAGAAAAGAGATTAAAAGGAAAAAAGAGAAGAAAAAAAAAACAAAAAAATAGGTTATGTGTTATGAACATTTATTTTCTCACGCGATGACGTCTAGTTTTGTTAGAGTAATTAAAATATGGTATCAAGTTTGTAATTTCTATCTTATTTTTAGTTACGGATAATTGCCAATTATGTCACGTTTAGTATACACAACGCTGTTTTCTTAATAGCAATATGATACAAACAAGTTATAAAAAAAAAAGCGTTCGCTCGATCTTCCTTAGTCAGTTGAACAAAAAGAAATTTTCACAACATATGATTGATTTGGTTGTCCTAGCAAGCTGTTTTAGCAAACGGCTAGAGGTTGCAACTGTTGTTCATTGAAAACGAAAAATCTAGCGTCAGCAACAAATTTTTGAATACATAATGTACGCAAAAGTGGCACTAACAAATGAAAATGTAAAAAAACTGTTTACCTTGATGCCAGACTCGCAGAGATGTTGTCGCTCGTTGCTATCGACTGCGAACAGCTTTGTTGTTTTTCGAAGTGCCTCTTCATTCTACTTATAGCCGAAGTTTTGGCTTCGAAAAAAAATACGAACGTCGTTAAGCTCAACGAGCTGCTTTAATTGTTGTTCGTGCGAAAACGAAATGCTTAAAACGGATAAAAGTGTTGGCGTAATTACACTTTTCGACCGCGATGCAGTTTGTCAACTCTAGCGTACTTTTTTGGCTCGTGGAGCAAAAGCCTCATGATAATAGCAAAGGCTTAAAATGTCTTAACATGTCAGCAAAGGCTTAATATGCTTAATAAACTGTGGTTAAGTTTTTGCGGTGCAGTTCATTTACAACTTAATTTGCAACTTGCTGGCACAAGCAAACGTTTATGACTTCTCGTTTAAGACAGTTGAGCGAAATCAGTCGACTCACTCATTCTCCCTTTTCTGTTTTGTTTTTGTTTTGTTTTTTTGTTTTTGTTTTTGTTTTTGTTTGTTTTTTTTTTTTCTTTGTTTGTCTTTTGTTTAAAATGTAAAAAACTCGAAAGGAAAGTTGTTGCTTTGTTTGCTTATTGAAAGTTTTCGCCAGTTGCAAGACTTAGTTTTGTTTTTGTTTACTTATTAAAATATCGAGGAAAATATTTGAGGACATCGCATTCTAATGGTGCCTTTATAACAACATCTAACGATTTAACGTTTAATGTTGTGCTCAAAAAAAAAATTCCTTTTATATCTCTCAATGGTCTCCAACGATAAAACTGCCGACCAATCGCAACGATTAAACAGCCAACCAATGGCAGCTCAATGGTCTCCAAACAAGAGACTGCCGACCAATGGCAGCTCAGTGGTTTGAGAAGTGAGATCATTCGATTTCCTTTTATTATCTCCAGTTTGAACTAGTGCTTGGCTTGTGGTGCAGAAACTAAAACTTCCCGTTTTTGTATTTTGTTTTGAATTTCTTTGCTTTGAGCTTTTTAATCGATCGATAGCTTTAGGAGAAAAGAAGAAACCCCTCTGACGAAGTCTTGGCTTTTTTAAAAACGCTCAAATTTTGGCAAACAAATCTCATACGAAACGCTACTTTGATGTCAAGCTTTCGTTACTCCCTACTCCCTTCTAGCGGAGGGCGGCAAAAAGGTGTTGCATCCTAGAGCTAAAAGTGAGGAGGGAAGCAAGTTTTTTTTTCGTTTTGTTTGCTTTTTTATGTTTTTTGTTTTTTTGAGGGGGGAGAGTTAGAGGGTAAGGGGGTTAGGATTAGAGGGGGTTGGGGTTACGGTTTGGAAACCTGGGGACGAGGATATCAAGCAGGAGTTTAGTGTTAAGGTTAAAGGGCCCACGAGGGGCGTCCTTCAATTGTAAAATGCCTTTAGACGCACGTGTCTAGTCGTCTCGTTGCATCGACCTAGAGGAGTTTTCTGATAGATCTTGCGCTTTGGGCTCAGTTAATCGGTCTGTATCCATTGTAAACACGGTGTCTGCCGTTAGAAAATCGTTAACCAGGCGTTTGTGAGCTTTAACAACCATCCCTTTGAGTTTAAAACGAACGTTTCTTCAAAAGCCACTCGAGATGGAGGTACTCACGGAGGTTTGTTACGGTAACAACCCTGTGGTTTGCCATCTTCTTTCTTTCCGCAGCGTCGCAAACGCATCGGCCGGTCTCTTAGGTGACGAAAAAACGTCTGATCTCTCGACTGGAATGCTTAACGTACTAAGATTAGTAAAGTTAGTACTAAGAGTTGCATCTGGCCGCCGTAATTTTCTTCGATGATGTCTTGAAAATTTCGTGACGTCGTTTTCAAACCTCTAGGGTCGATTTTAACCTTCGACCTTAAAGTCGATTTTAGCCTTCGGTGTGGCTCTGTACAACTTTTGCGGTGAAAAAGCTTGCGCGGAGTCTACAGTTGTATTTAGCCGACAGACGCTGGCAACGCAGAAACAGAATGACTCTTGGGCGGCGCAAACCGAGCGTTCAGCAAATTTCTAGCATTTTACGTCAAAGCGGACAATCTGCACGACAAATAAAGCTAACTTTCTCGTTGCAACAGTTAGTCACTGGATCGTTGGACGAGTGTGTACAGCTGTTTTGCGTCGAAAGCCGACCGGTGGTCGGATGCGACTCTTCTTTTCATTCGAAAATCAGAACCTGGCCATCAGTCGTGTATCACCATCGAATGCTTAATGTAGTGATTTCTCGAAACGACAAAAGCTTGTAAAACAAACAGCTTCGCTGTACTGTTGCCTAATATGTTAACGGATGGCCAGGAACAACCTTGGTCTGTAATGAATGAGTTCGTTTTTCCATTCGAGGCACTAATTACTGCAGTTTTAAAAGTCACCTAAAGTATAAGCTCATCTCTCCATTCAAGAAAAACAAGCATCAGAGTTTCGGAAAGTTTGCATGCACGACACCACCATCGATGATACTTAAACAAACAGAAAATGAATTGCAAAACAGAACCACTGAATTGCAAAACATAACAACGGACAGCTTGTAAAATGCATGGTGATGAGCTTCTTCAATCCAATCAAGGAACCAAGCATCACAGTTTCGGCAATGGTGCATGTGCAAATCAGCAAACTGTGATACTTAATCAAACAACTTCACTGTTTTGCTTAGTTTAAGAACGGATGGCTAAGAACAACCTCGTTAGTGAGTATGAAGTCATCTCTTCATTCCAGGAATTAATAATCAGAGTTTTAGAAGTCTCTTACGTGCGATACTACTATCAACGGTACTTAATCAAACAGCCTCTCAGAATGGCCTAGTTTGAGAACGGAAGGCTAGGAACAACCTTAGTAGTGAGTCATCAGTTCAACTTTTCATTCAAGGAATTAAGCATCTAAAATCTGAAAAATAAAAAGAAGAGCTCTTTGTTAGAAGTTCTTATTTTTATTTTTCCTCAACTTCTATTTCTTTTCTTTTTTTACTTTTTTTTTTTTAATGATAGTTTTTCTTTTTTTTTATCTATTTTGTTCGTTTAAATTAATACAACAGGCGTTTTAGGTCGTTTCTGTAACATTATTTAACACTTTAAATTGTAATAAATATTTGAACAGAAGAAAATCCCTTTCGTAACGTTAAAATGTCATAAGAACATTTCATCTTTACCAAATACGCTTGTAAAAATAGTTTCACTTTTAAAGTTTGTTGTATATGTCTTTTAATTTAGTGAATCGCAATTTGGATTTTCTTAGGCGCACATCTACTTTAGTTGCTTTTTCTTAAAGAAAGGTCACCAGAGTTTTCTTACACAGCCCCTGCAGCATAATCTTTAACAAAATACTCTTTTGAAAAGTTTTACATTGAAATAAACAAAAGCCATTTGCGTAAGTAGAGATAACTTAGAGAATAAAAAGTGCATAAACGCCTCGCTACTTTGATGAAGAAGAAACGGATGACTAAATGCAACTTTTTAATTTCGTGTGCTATCTCTTTCGATTAAGGTACTTTTTGAATATTTTTTCAAAGAAATGTTAGCGTAGTTTTCCTTTTTTAAATTTAAATCATGTTTAAAGGTAGTTTTTGAATGTTTTTTCAAAGAAATGTTAGCGTAGTTTTCATCTATTAAATTTAAATCATGTTTAAAGGTAGTTTTCGAATATTTTTTCAAAGAATTGTTAGCGTAGTTTTCCTCTTTTAGATCTAGCTTATGTTTAAGGTAGTTTTTGAGTATTTTTTCAAAGAAAAGTTAGCGTAGTTTTCCTCTTTTAGATCTAGCTTATGTTTAAGGTAGTTTTTAAATATTTTTTTAAAGAAAAGTTAGCATAGTTTTCCTCTTTTGGATATAGCTTATGTTTAAGGTAGTTTTTAAATATTTTTTTTAAAGAAAAGTTAGCGTAGTTTTCCTCCTTTAGATCTAGCTTATAATTCAGGTAGTTTTTGAATATTTTTTCAAATAAAAATTAGCAAAGTATAGTTTATTTAGCATGACATCACAAAATACTAAACTCAAAAAGGCAAGATAAAGTATAAGATAAACGTAAAATAAGATATAGATGAAACAAATGTTAGGCTGCATAAAATCAAAAACTGCATTGCCTATCATAAACACAAATGTCTAGTGAGAGCTTTTAAAGTTCGTTCTTTTCGTCTTTTAATTTGGTGAATCGCGATTTGAATTTTCTAAGGCGCACATGTCTTTCAGTTGCTTTTTTCTTAAGGAAAGGTCGCCAGAGTTTTTTTACGCAGCTCCTGCAGCATAATCTTTAACAAAATACTCTTTTGTATATCATTACATAGAAATAAACAAAAACCATATGCGTAAACAGAGATAAATTAGAACGCAAAAGTGCATAAAAAGCCTCGCTACTTTGCTATAGAAGAAGTGGATGACTGTAAATTCGTGCACTACCTCAATGGATTAAGGTATTTTTCGAAAGTTTTTTAAAAGCATAAATAGCGTAGTCTTCCTCTTTTAAATCTAGCTTATGTCTAAGGCAGTTTTTGAATAGATTTTCAAAGAAAGGTTAGCGTACTTTTCCACTTTTAAGTTTAGCTTATGTAGCTTGACAAAACAACACACAAAAAGACAAGATAAAGTATCAGATAAACGTAAAATAAAATATAAATGAAACTAAAGTTAGGCTGCATAAAAAACAAACAACTTAATAATCTACTAGACATGTTTAAGTTGAATTAAGTAAAGTCCTTTGCGCAAATTTGGGTAAATAAGAGAGTAAAAATCCATAAAAAGAAGAAGTGGATGAGTAGATACAATTTTTTAAATTTGTGTGCTATCTCTATTGAATAAGGTAGTTTTCGAGAGTTTTTTCAAAGCAAAATTAGCGTAGTGTTCCTCTTTTAAATCTAGATTATCTCAAAAATAGATTTCGAATAGTTTTTCAAAGAAAGGTTAGCGCAGCTTTCCTCTTTTAACATTAGCTTATGTAGCTTGACATCACAGAACACAAAAAGATAAAATAAAATATAAGACAAACGTAAAATGAAAAATAGATGTAGCTAAAGTTAGGCAGCATAAAAAACCAACAACATAATAATCTACTAGGCATGTTTAAATTGAATTAAATAAAATCCTTTGCGCAAAAATAGGTATGTTAGAGAGTAAAAGCGCATAGAAAGCCTCGCTACTTTGCTGTGAAAGAAGTGGATGACTAGATACAACTTTTTAAAATCCTGTGCTATCTCTATCGATTAAGGTAGTTTTCGAAAGATTTTTCAAAGCAAAAATAGCGTAGTCTTTCTCTTTTAAATCTAGATTATGTCTAAGGTAGTTTTTGAACAGCTTTTCAAAGAAAGGTTAGCGTAGCTTTCCTCTTTTAAGTTTAGCTTATGTAGCTTGACATCACAAAACACAAAATTCAAAAAGACAAAATAAAATATAAGATAAACGTAAAATAAAATATAGATGAAGCTAAAGTTAGACTGCATAAAAAAACAACAACGTAATAACCTACTAGAATCTAATAAAACCCTATGCACAAATGTAGGTATGTTAGAGAGTAAAAGTGCATAAAAAGCCTCGCTACTTTGTTTAAGGTAGTTTTTGAATAGTTTTTCAAAGAAAGCTTAGCGTAGTTTTCCTCTTTAAAGTTTGGCTTATGTAGCTTGACATCACAAAACACAAAACACTAAAAGGAAAGGTAATATAAAAGTTAATCGTAAAATAAAATGTAGGTGAAATAAATGTTAGGCTGCATAAAAGAAAAAAAAAATCGTAACATAATAATCTTCTATATATGTTTGGATTGAATTAAATGAATTCCTTTGCGTAAATATAAGCAAACTAGTGAGAAAAAGTGCATAAAGAGCCTCGCTACTTTGCTGCAGAAGTAGTGGATGACTATATGCAATTTTTTAAAATCGTGTGCTATCTCTATCGATTAAGGTAGTTTTCGAAAGTTTTTTCAAAGTAAAAATAGTGTAGTTTTCCTCTTTTAAATCTAGCTTTTGTCTAGGGTAGTTTATGAATAGATTTTCAAAGAAAGGTTAGCGTAGCATTCCACTTTTAAGTTTAGCTTAAGTTGCTTGGCATCACAAAACTCAAAACTCAAAAAGAAAAGATAAAATATATGATAAACCTAAAACATAATATAGATGAAACTAAAGTTAGGCTGCATAAAAAACCAACAACATAATAATCTACTAGGCATGTTTAAATTGAATTAAATAAAATCCTTTGCGCAAATGTAGGTATGTTAGAGAGTAAAAGTGCATGAAAAGCCTCGCTACTTTGTTTAAGGTAGTTTTTGAATAGTTTTTCAAAGAAAGCTTAGCGTAGTTTTCCTCTTTAAAGTTTGGCTTATGTAGCTTGACATCACAAAACACAAAACACTAAAAGGAAAGGTAATATAAAAGTTAATCGTAAAATAAAATGTAGGTGAAATAAATGTTAGGCTGCATAAAAGAAAAAAAAAATCGTAACATAATAATCTTCTATATATGTTTGGATTGAATTAAATGAATTCCTTTGCGTAAATATAAGCAAACTAGTGAGAAAAAGTGCATAAAGAGCCTCGCTACTTTGCTGCAGAAGTAGTGGATGACTATATGCAATTTTTTAAAATCGTGTGCTATCTCTATCGATTAAGGTAGTTTTCGAAAGTTTTTTCAAAGTAAAAATAGTGTAGTTTTCCTCTTTTAAATCTAGCTTTTGTCTAGGGTAGTTTATGAATAGATTTTCAAAGAAAGGTTAGCGTAGCATTCCACTTTTAAGTTTAGCTTAAGTTGCTTGGCATCACAAAACTCAAAACTCAAAAAGAAAAGATAAAATATATGATAAACCTAAAACATAATATAGATGAAACTAAAGTTAGGCTGCATAAAAAACCAACAACATAATAATCTACTAGGCATGTTTAAATTGAATTAAATAAAATCCTTTGCGCAAATGTAGGTATGTTAGAGAGTAAAAGTGCATGAAAAGCCTCGCTACTTTGTTAAAGGTAGTTTTTGAATAGTTTTTCAAAGCAAGTTTAGCGTAGTTTTCCTCTTTTATGTTTAGACTATGTAGCTTGACATCACAGAACACAAAGCTCAAAAAGGCAAGATAAAATATAAGTTAATCGTAAAATATAGATGTAACAAAGTTTAGACTGCATAAAAAACCAACAACATAATAATCTACTAGGCATGTTTAAGTTGAATTAAATAATGTCCTTTGCGCAAATATAGGAAAGTTAGAGTAAAAATCCATAAAAAGCCTCGATACTTTGCTGAAGAAGAAGATGACTATATGCAACTTTTTAAAATTGTGAGCTATCTATATCGATTTAGGTCCTTTTTGAGTACTTTTTCAAAGAAAAGTTAGCGCAGTTTTCCCCTTTTAAGATTAGATTATGAAGCTTGACATAACAAAACACAAAACTAACAAAGGCAAGATAAAATATAAGGTAAACGCAATATAATGTATAGATGAAACTAAAGTTAGGCTGCATAAAACAAACGGGTAACAATACTCTTCTATGTATGTTTACATTGAGTTAAATAAAATCCTTTGCGCAAATATAGGTATGTTAGAGAATAAAAGTGCATAAAAAGCCTCAGTACTTTGCTGTAGAAGAAGTGGATGAGTAGATACAATTTTTTAAATTTGTGTGCTATCTCTATCGAATAAGTTAGTTTTCGAGAGTTTTTTCAAAGCAAAATTAGCGTAGTGTTCCTCTTTTAAATCTAGATTATCTCAAAAATAGATTTCGAATAGTTTTTCAAAGAAAGGTTAGCGCAGCTTTCCTCTTTTAACATTAGCTTATGTAGCTTGACATCACAGAACACAAAAAGATAAAATAAAATATAAGACAAACGTAAAATGAAAAATAGATGTAGCTAAAGTTAGGCAGCATAAAAAACCAACAACATAATAATCTACTAGGCATGTTTAAATTGAATTAAATAAAATCCTTTGCGCAAAAATAGGTATGTTAGAGAGTAAAAGCGCATAAAAAGCCTCGCTACTTTGTTAAAGGTAGTTTTTGAATAGTTTTTCAAAGACAGGTTAGCGTAAATTTCCTCTTTAAAGTTTAGCTTATGTAGCTTGACATCACAAAATATAAAACTCAAAAAGACAAGATAAAATATAAGATAAACGCAAAATAAAATATAGATGAAACTAAAGTTAGGCTGCATACAAAACCAACAACATAATATTCTACTAGTTATGTTTAAATTGAATTAAATAAAATCCTTTACGCAAATATAGGTAAGTTAGAGAGTAAAAGTGCATAAAAAGCTTTACTTTGCTGAAGAAGAAGATGAATAGATGCAACTTTTTAAATTCGTGAGCTATCTCTATCGGTGTAAGGTAGTTTTTGAACAATTTTTCAAAGAAAAGTTAGCCTAGTTTTCTTCTTTTAAGTTTAAATTATGTAGCTTGACATCACAAAATACAAAACTCAAAAAGACAAGATAAAATATAAGATAAACGCAAAATAAAATATAGATGAAACTAAAGTTAGGCTGCATACAAAACCAACAACATAATATTCTACTAGAAAAGTTAGCCTAGTTTCCTTCTTTTAAGTTTAGATTATGTAGCTTGACATCACAAAACACAAAAAGGCAAGATAAAATACAAGGTAAACGTAAAATAAAATAGAAGTCAAACAAAAGTTAGGTTGCATAAATACAAAAACTGCATTGCCAAAAATAGAATTTGTTGTCTAGAAAGACCTTTTAAACTTTGTTTCTTTCGTTTTTTGACTTAGTGAATCGCGATCTGGTTTTTCTTAGGCGCGCTTGTTTCTTAGTTGTTTTTTTTGTAAAGAAACTTTATTCAGACGTTTTTTTTTACGCAACTCCTTTAACATTATTTTTAACAAAGTATTCTTTTATACGTGTTTACATTGAAATAAAACCCTTTGCGTAAATAGAGATAAATTAGAGAGCAAAAGTACATAAAAAGCCTCGCTACTTTGCAGAAGAAGAATTGGATGGCAAGATTCGTGTGCTTTCTCTTTCGTTTAAGGTACTTCTTGAATATTTTTTCAAAGAAAAGTTAGCGTAGTTTTCCCCTTTTAAGTTTAGCTTACGCAGCTTGACATCACAAAACGCAAAAACCAATAAGGCATGATAAAATACAAGATAAACGTAAAATAAAATAGAAGTGAAACAAAAGTTAGACTGCATAAAAACAAAAAAAAAAAAAAAAACATAATATACTTCTATGTATGTTTACATTGAACTAAATAAAATCCTTTGTGTAAAGATATGAAAAAATAGAGAGTAAGAGTTCATAAAAAAGCCTCGCTATTTTGCTGAAGAAGAAATGGATGTCTAGATCTTTTAAAATAAGGAACTTTTTGATTTCTTTTTCCGAAAAATGGTTGGAGCAGTTTTCCTTTTTTAAATTTCACTTATGCAGTTTAACATCACAGGAAATATTATTTTGCTTTTTAACAAACTCTTAAAAACATCAGAAGTAATTCTAAATGCAACTCTATTAAAAGTTTTCACAGAATAACAAAACGACTTCTTTTTTTTTTTTTTAAAGATAAAAAAAAGTTTGAACTATCTTTAAATAAGAAATGTGAGAACAGTTTAACAGAACTTCTTGTTTATTATGTCTTTAGCGAAACAGATAAAAATATTTGCAAAAGCATAGATAAAACAAACTACACAAAAGGCCCATCTTTATTGCCAAACTGAACAAACTTATCTAAACTACATAAATGGTTTCACGATATTGCCATATTGAACAAACTTTTCTAAACTACCCTCTTTTTGAATTTTTAGCTTCATGTTTTTAATTTTGTCTTTAATATGGCTTTGGTAGGAGTACTTTTGCAAGACATGAATGAGCTTGTCACTGCTATGATTTGCCAAGATGCCAAGGTAATCTTTGTACGAGCAACTTGAGCTTACATCTGTAAACACGTCTTGCAAGATGTATGCCAACACCAAAGCTGCACATCGTGGAAAACTTCTGGTGTTGAACCATTCGTTGTGGCCAGGGCAAGCATTCAGCTCTTCAACTATTTCATCTAAAATTTTACAAACTCAAGTCATAACACAAAGTGATTAAATCAAATATTCATTTGGTTCTGAAGTAAGACAAGATTTATTCTGTTTTTTTATTTATTTTTTTTTGTTGACCTTATTGTTTGCACTGATAGCAATAACTGGTTTTTGAAAGATTACCTAAATGGCATTGGCTAACTTCTGCTTTGTTTTCCTTTGTTCTTGGCTGAGTTGATCCTGAAATAAAATAAAACCATGTTCATTTTTCTAATTCATAAAAACCATCAACAGTTTCTAAGTGTTAGAGATGATAACAAGCTGTGCATGATTTCTAACGGTGATGTTTCTAACTTCATCATTAGAAATCGGGTAGACACAACTTTCTAAAAGTGCACTTAGCAATGATGGCTAGTTTTTGTTAACAGTTAACCATCTGAAATTGTGCAAGAAGAGGTTTGTGTTTATATATCTTTGTATAAATTAGGTTTTACATTACCGATGAGTTCTTGAGTGAAAGATGGCATTTCCAACTTGATTTTTTTTCTTCTTGGATCTTTTACTTCTAAAACATAATCAGTTTTAGTATCATTCACTTGTATAAACATTTAAGCAATCACAGAATTAGTCCTGCAACAAATACATACACACTTCTGTGTTGTTTTTTTGTTTTGTTTTGTTTTTTTTACAGCTCTAACAATAACAATAGAGCAAGGAGTTGATTTGGGCATTTTCATTTTTTGAAAGCGTGTTGAGATTTGCATAAAAATCAAAAATCAAAAATCAAAAAGAATTTACCTCTGGATGTAGAGGCAAGACTTTGGCTAAATAGGCTACCAACAGATTGAACAGCATAAGGTGAGAGCTGCTTTGCAAGAACAGTACCAGCCTGTTGGACAGGAACAGCTGAAACTGGATCAGATGAAAGAAACAAACTGGGTTTGGCCAATGTTTGCTGAAAAGCAACAAGGCTAGGAGTCAGAGGAACAGAAAAGACCTCTTTTGAAGGACAGAAAGCGACTTGCTGAGAAGGAGAAGCAGAAACAGGTTTGGCAACCACTTGCTCATTAAAGTAAACTGGAGAAAGTTTTGCATGGTGTTCAATAAAATCCGGTTCATCAGGAAATAATGTTAATGCAAGAGGAGAACAAGCTGTGCCAACAGGAACAGCTAGAGTCTGATCTACATCCATACAAACAGCTTGTTCGTTAGGAACTAGTTGTGCAAGAGCAGGGGATAGTTCAAGAACTGGACCAGCGATTGTTTGTTCAGATGGAACAGACGAAACAGGAGTTGAGGTAGGTTCACACAAGAAATCTACGGCATGGTCGTTGCTATCCTCTAAAGGAACATTGTTTTCTACAGCTGGAGAAAACGGAACCACTGTGGTACAGCTGAAAGTAGCAGCACATTCTTCAGAGTCAGAACCGGAGTCTAAATCTTCCTCAAAGATGTCCTCAACCTCATGAAAACCGTACTCCTCTGCATTAGTTTGGAGCCAGTCCATCACATCCTTCTCCTTCTTTGGTGGTCTCTCAGACTTTTCAACAGTCAAAGACTCTATGACTCCGAAGGACTGTCCGATGCCCAGGGCAAAGCGCAACTCCTCTGCAGCGTTCCACTGGGACACATAAAAGCTATCCATTGTGTTCCTGCTGTGCTTCATGTAGAGTGTAGCAAACCGCTCGCGATCTTCTTTGCTGTTGTTGGCAAAGTAAGTGGCTATCGAACCGCGAATGCAAGTGGGAGTAAGACGCTTCATGGGAATGTTTACTTGGCTTTTTCTGAAGCAGGACGTCAGGCAAGAGGAGATAGCAGAGGAACCCATCTGGTAAACAGGCACTCTAGTTGCACCGAGTGTCACACATTCGTCTTTGTTGGGTCTCATCGATGGAAAAAGGGGCCTGTAGCAGTCGCTCAACTCCAAAACAGTCTTGGTGTCTGCAGCCATGTAGTGAGAGTCGTTGACAAGAAGGTCTCTGTATCTCAGCAAATAAATATCGATCAACACTTTCAAGTCGTTCGGCACTAGAATGTTTTTGGCTCCGTACTTGTATGCTGTTTTGTAGCGCTCTTGCACAATGCAATATCCACACTCACTCTTCTCAGCAGCCATGTAGTCTCTAATGTTTAAAAGAGCAATGTTAGATTTTCTTAAACTGTTAATTACAGTGACAGAGAGCAGAAGATGGTTTCGTAGAGACACAGCATTGTCTCTAGTCGGTGTAAGAGACGGCTTTCTAATCGATTCCACTAACTGTCTTACGTATGCAGACTTGCCATATTCGTTCAGCAAACTGACATTGATGATGTTGATGCATTTTTTGCTTTTCACAAGGCTCCTCCTCAAAGAACGAAAGGGCCTCAGCACTTTTTGTAACTCCTCCACCTTGCAGCGCAAACGTCGGATGGCCTCATGAGAAAGTCCGAAATAGACATTCCTGGCTTCACTGAAACGAAACAGGAGACAAAGGTAGACGAGGCGGTTGTACAACGTGTGACAAGACATGGCTTTTGTTTGGTCAAGTTCACTCAGCTTGGAATTGAGCTGAATGTTTTTAAAGTGCATGGAAAAGTATCTATCCTCCAAAACGTTGGAATTGGTGAGAGCGTTCGGGTGCAGCGTCAGCGTGCTGTCACAACATGTCAATATTTCAACAACTGCATTTTTGTAGATCTTTGCTTGTGACAAAGTGTTGTTGTTGGCTACCACAAGCCACTTTTCAAAATCTCTGAAGAGCTCATCTGCTGACTGGTAATAAAAGTGAAAAGCATCTTTGTCCAGCTGAAACAAGAGTCTCTTATCTTCTGTCAAGACGGAGGAGTTGGAAACCAAGTGCTTTAAGGAATTAAAATCAGAGTCTAGGACGGATTCGGTGTTCAGCTCTTTGTTTTCTACAGAGGTGCAGTGGTTTGCAGAAGGAGCCTCGGACGAACCAGCAACTGATGAGGGCAAGCTTAAAAGAGGATCAGAGGAAAGAACCGGAGAAGAAAAAGAGGAGGAAGGCCCAGGAGCAGAGGATGCAGAGCCTGATGCAGACGCTTGTTCAGCTACTGGCTTAATACCAAAGAAGGCAGGTCGAATAAATTGAGGGACATAGAGCTTGTCGTTGTCGTATCGCTTTGCCTCTGCAATCTTTTGTTTGATCGTCTTGGAATCGTAGAAATGAGTCTCTTTCAAGTGTATGTCCAGTCGGTCGTAATACTTCCAACATTGCAAACAGGGGTAAGGTTTTGGACAGCCGGACTTGCGTTCGAGACGAGCATGCTGAAACTTCCTGACCATTGCAGAGTAAAAGATGGAAGCTTCATCCAAAGTCCAAGAATGATCTTTTTTAGTCAAGTGTCTTTTAATGCTTGTGGAGGAATGTTTGCACAAAGGCATCGGACAGCTAACAGCGTACCTCTTCTTGGTACCATAGAAAGGTACAACCCTGTTTACGGAGCCACACGCTGCAACTAATGCGGCCCTGACTTTGTTTTTGAGCTTTAAGTCTCTCTGTTCTTGTGACTGCCTTCTTTTCTTTTTTTTCGCTTTAGAGTTCGGAGAAGGGGCAACAACAGTGTTGTTTTCTTGTGAAGAAGACATGTTCAGGTGTTTGTTTGCAACGGTTTATGCTAAAAAAAAGAAGACAGTTAGTGAGAGTGTTTTTCTTCTGCCTGCATCCTGGAATCCTGGAATGTTTACAACTGCAGGGAAGAGCTGTGTTTTTTCGAATCCTCTGCAAAAGAGAAAAAAGAAAGAAAAGAGAGCAACAAGAAGAAACAAAGTTTCCACTAGCAAATGAAAAAGAATGAGAGCAACTAGCATTACATGCATGGTGGCAGCAGTGATTGCTATTATGAGAAGGAGAATGAGAAAAAAAAAAAAAAAAAAGAAACAAATAAATAAAGAGATGGAGTTTGAGAGGATCTCGCAACCATATGACTCAAAGAAAGAAACTGTGTTGAAAAAAGGCAAGAGAGGGCAAATAGAACTTGCTAACAAGGACAAATGACAGACATAACTACAACAGTAACAACTCTCATTGCAAGCATAATAACAACAGCATCAGCATCACTGACTCAGAGAGTGTTGACATAACAAAAAAGAAAACAAAAGTACAAGCCAAGTGGGGGAACATTAACAAACACTCATTGCAACTATAACAACAACAACAACAACAGCAACAGCATCACTGACTCAGAGGGTATTGATAAAAAAAAACAAGCAAAACAAAAACAAACAAAAAAACAAATAAAAAAACAAAACAAGCAAATTGGGTGAACAGTAACAACTCTCATTGCAAGCATAATAACAACAACAGCATCAGCATCAGCATCACTGACTCAGAGAGTGTTGACAAAATAAAATAGACAATAAGCAAGCAAAGTGGGTGAACAGTAACAACTCTCACTGCAAGCATAATAACAACAACAGCATCAGCATCAGCATCACTGACTCAGAGAGTGTTGATAAAATAAAACAGATTATAAACAAACAAAGTGGGTGAACAGTAACAGCTCTCATTGAAAGCATAATAACAACAACAGCATCACTAACTCAGAGGATATATAAAAAAACAAACAAACAAACAAAACAAAAACAAAAAAAAAACAAGCAAAGTGGCTGAACAGTAACAGCTATCATTGCAAGTAAAATAACAACAACAGCATCAGCAACATCATCACTGACTCAGAGAGTGGTGATAAAATAAAACAGATTAAAAAACAAGCAAAGTGGCTAAACAGTAACAACTATAAATACAAGTAAAATGACAAAAGCAGCAACAGCATCACTAACTCGCAGGGTGTTGATAAAAAAAAAAGCAACAAACAAATAAAGCAAGCAAAGTGGGTGAACATTAACACTCATTGCAACTATAATAACACCAACAGCAACAGCATCAGTGACTCAAAGGGTGTTGATAAACAAAAACAAAGGCACAAACAAAACAAGCAGAGTGGGTGAACATTAACAACACTTATTGCAAGCATAATAACAACAACAGCATCAGCATCACTGACTCAGAGAGTGTTGATAAAATAAAATAGATTATAAACATGCCAAGTTTGTGAACATTAACAAACACTCATTGCAACTATAACAACGACTACAGCAACAGCATCACTTACTCAGAGAGTGTTGAGAAAAAAAACAACAAAAAAAACAAAAACAAAACAAAACAGAAAACAGAAGTACAAGCCAAGGGGGGGAACATTAACAAACACTCATTGCAACTATAACAACAACAACAGCAACAGCATCACTTACTCAGAGGATATTGATAAAAAAAACAAACAAACAAACAAACAAAACAAGCAAAGTGGCTGAACAGTAACAGCTATCATTGCAAGTAAAATAACAACAACAGCATCAGCAACATCATCACTGACTCAGAGAGTGGTGATAAAATAAAACAGATTAAAAAACAAGCAAAGTGGCTGAACAGTAACAACTATAAATACAAGTAAAATGACAAAAGCAGCAACAGCATCACTAACTCGCAGGGTGTTGATAAAAAAAAAAGCAACAAACAAATAAAGCAAGCAAAGTGGGTGAACATTAACACTCATTGCAACTATAATAACACCAACAGCAACAGCATCAGTGACTCAAAGGGTGTTGATAAACAAAAACAAAAGCACAAACAAAACAAGCAAAGTGGGTGAACATTAACAACACTTATTGCAAGCACAATAACAACAACAGCATCAGCATCACTGACTCAGAGAGTGTTGATAAAACAAAATAGATTATAAACAAGCCAAGTTGGTGAACATTAACAAACACTCATTGCAACTGTAATAAGAACAACAGCAACAGCATCACTGACACAAAGGGTGTTGATAAACAAAAACAAAAACACAAGCAAAGTGGGTGAACATTAACAACACTCATTGCAACTATAACAACAACAACAGCAACAGCATCACTGGCTCAAAGGGTGTTGATAAAATAAAGAAATAAAAACAAAACAAGCAAAGTGGGTGAACAGTAACAACTCCCATTGCAAGCATAATAACGACAACAGCAACAGCAACACCATCACTGACTCAGAGAGTGTTGATAAAATAAAATAGATTATAAACAAGCCAAGTTGGTGAACATTAACAAACACTCATTGCAACTATAACAACGACTACAGCAACAGCATCACTTACTCAGAGAGTGTTGAGAAAAAAAAAACAAAAACAAAAAAAAAACAAAACAAAACAGAAAACAAAAGTACAAGCCAAGTGGGGGAACATTAACAAACACTCATTGCAACTGTAACAACAACAACAGCAACAGCATCACTTACTCAGAGAGTGTTTATAAATAAAACAAAAAACAAAAACAAGAAACAAAAATACAAGCCAAGTGGGTGATTACTAACAGCGCTAACAGCAGCAACAACAGTGTCTTTAGAAACAACAAACAAGTACAACAGCAACAACTGCTTTTACAGAGTATAACAATAACAACAACATGGCACTAACAACAACAAAAGGGTTGGAATAAAAACCTGTAGGCAAAAGGAGAGCTGCATTCAGACAAGATCGATTACAAAGAGGCTCTTCTTTAGGACAGAGGAGAAACTGCTTTTGAGGGACAGAGGGACTTTTGTTGTTGTGGTTGTTGTTGTTGTTGTGCAGAAACCAACAAACTTTTATTGAACCGAATATAACCGAATATAACCGAAAGTCTTGTTTGCTTCTGTTTTGTGCCATCAAGAAGGGAAAACAAAACATCACAAAACAAACGAAGCAAACGAAACAAACAAACAAACAAACGAACGAAACAAACAAAAAAAAAAAAAAATTAAAAAAATTAACAAACAAACAAACAAACAAACAAGCAAACAAACAAAAACAAATAAGAAAAACAGAAAACGCAGTACCGAAACCTCGCCATTTTTTATCCTTCCTCAAGCTTTCTCTGGGCGCCAAAGACCGAGAAAGTTGAGCAAACGTGACGTTGAGGGGGGGGAGGGGGGTACTTAAGGACAGCAGACCGACCAATGGCACGCTTAGGAGAGACCCACGTGAATGCTACATTTTCTTTCTATGTACGCTGAATCCGCTCAAAGTCTGGAATTTCCAGCATTCACGTGTCATCACTCCAGCCACCAGATTGGCCCACACTTTGCACACTTTCAAGACTAGAAACTCACTTGTGCTCAATTTGAGCAAAAAAAAAAAAAAACTAAGTCTCGCATGGCGACAACTTTTCCAAAAGCAAACAAAGGCAAACGAAGGCAAACGAAGAAAAAACAAAAACAAATAAACAAAAACAAAACCGAATAGGGAGAGAGAGAGTGAGTCGACTCATTTCTTTCGACTGCCTTAAACGAGAAGTCTAAAACGTTTAAAAGTTGAAAACTAAGTTTTTTAAATGAACTGCACCGAAAAAACTTTACGACAGTTTAGCTGGTTAAAAACGCAGAGGAAAATATTTTATAAAATTTAAGCGTTCTAAAGATGTCCATTTTTGTTTTTGTTTTTTTTTATTTTGGTTTGTTTCTGGCTTGTTTCTTTCTTTAAATTCTAGCGATCGAGCATATTTGAACGGTTTCATCAACCTGTCGGCGCACGTGCTCGAGAGCTAGAACTTTGATTGCTTTTGTTGTTGAGAATTGAGAATGTCCGAGCAGGTTTTTTTATCGATTTCATCGCTTGTGGCGAGGCAAAAATCAAAACGCTTTTTGGACGAAAGAAAAGAGATTAAAAGGAAAAAAGAGAAGAAAAAAAAAACAAAAAAATAGGTTATGTGTTATGAACATTTATTTTCTCACGCGATGACGTCTAGTTTTGTTAGAGTAATTAAAATATGGTATCAAGTTTGTAATTTCTATCTTATTTTTAGTTACGGATAATTGCCAATTATGTCACGTTTAGTATACACAACGCTGTTTTCTTAATAGCAATATGATACAAACAAGTTATAAAAAAAAAAGCGTTCGCTCGATCTTCCTTAGTCAGTTGAACAAAAAGAAATTTTCACAACATATGATTGATTTGGTTGTCCTAGCAAGCTGTTTTAGCAAACGGCTAGAGGTTGCAACTGTTGTTCATTGAAAACGAAAAATCTAGCGTCAGCAACAAATTTTTGAATACATAATGTACGCAAAAGTGGCACTAACAAATGAAAATGTAAAAAAACTGTTTACCTTGATGCCAGACTCGCAGAGATGTTGTCGCTCGTTGCTATCGACTGCGAACAGCTTTGTTGTTTTTCGAAGTGCCTCTTCATTCTACTTATAGCCGAAGTTTTGGCTTCGAAAAAAAATACGAACGTCGTTAAGCTCAACGAGCTGCTTTAATTGTTGTTCGTGCGAAAACGAAATGCTTAAAACGGATAAAAGTGTTGGCGTAATTACACTTTTCGACCGCGATGCAGTTTGTCAACTCTAGCGTACTTTTTTGGCTCGTGGAGCAAAAGCCTCATGATAATAGCAAAGGCTTAAAATGTCTTAACATGTCAGCAAAGGCTTAATATGCTTAATAAACTGTGGTTAAGTTTTTGCGGTGCAGTTCATTTACAACTTAATTTGCAACTTGCTGGCACAAGCAAACGTTTATGACTTCTCGTTTAAGACAGTTGAGCGAAATCAGTCGACTCACTCATTCTCCCTTTTCTGTTTTGTTTTTGTTTTGTTTTTTTGTTTTTGTTTTTGTTTTTGTTTGTTTTTTTTTTTTCTTTGTTTGTCTTTTGTTTAAAATGTAAAAAACTCGAAAGGAAAGTTGTTGCTTTGTTTGCTTATTGAAAGTTTTCGCCAGTTGCAAGACTTAGTTTTGTTTTTGTTTACTTATTAAAATATCGAGGAAAATATTTGAGGACATCGCATTCTAATGGTGCCTTTATAACAACATCTAACGATTTAACGTTTAATGTTGTGCTCAAAAAAAAAATTCCTTTTATATCTCTCAATGGTCTCCAACGATAAAACTGCCGACCAATCGCAACGATTAAACAGCCAACCAATGGCAGCTCAATGGTCTCCAAACAAGAGACTGCCGACCAATGGCAGCTCAGTGGTTTGAGAAGTGAGATCATTCGATTTCCTTTTATTATCTCCAGTTTGAACTAGTGCTTGGCTTGTGGTGCAGAAACTAAAACTTCCCGTTTTTGTATTTTGTTTTGAATTTCTTTGCTTTGAGCTTTTTAATCGATCGATAGCTTTAGGAGAAAAGAAGAAACCCCTCTGACGAAGTCTTGGCTTTTTTAAAAACGCTCAAATTTTGGCAAACAAATCTCATACGAAACGCTACTTTGATGTCAAGCTTTCGTTACTCCCTACTCCCTTCTAGCGGAGGGCGGCAAAAAGGTGTTGCATCCTAGAGCTAAAAGTGAGGAGGGAAGCAAGTTTTTTTTTCGTTTTGTTTGCTTTTTTATGTTTTTTGTTTTTTTGAGGGGGGAGAGTTAGAGGGTAAGGGGGTTAGGATTAGAGGGGGTTGGGGTTACGGTTTGGAAACCTGGGGACGAGGATATCAAGCAGGAGTTTAGTGTTAAGGTTAAAGGGCCCACGAGGGGCGTCCTTCAATTGTAAAATGCCTTTAGACGCACGTGTCTAGTCGTCTCGTTGCATCGACCTAGAGGAGTTTTCTGATAGATCTTGCGCTTTGGGCTCAGTTAATCGGTCTGTATCCATTGTAAACACGGTGTCTGCCGTTAGAAAATCGTTAACCAGGCGTTAGTGAGCTTTAACAACCATCCCTTTGAGTTTAAAACGAACGTTTCTTCAAAAGCCACTCGAGATGGAGGTACTCACGGAGGTTTGTTACGGTAACAACCCTGTGGTTTGCCATCTTCTTTCTTTCCGCAGCGTCGCAAACGCATCGGCCGGTCTCTTAGGTGACGAAAAAACGTCTGATCTCTCGACTGGAATGCTTAACGTACTAAGATTAGTAGAGTTAGTACTAAGAGTTGCATCTGGCCGCCGTAATTTTCTTCGATGATGTCTTGAAAATTTCGTGACGTCGTTTTCAAACCTCTAGGGTCGATTTTAACCTTCGACCTTAAAGTCGATTTTAGCCTTCGGTGTGGCTCTGTACAACTTTTGCGGTGAAAAAGCTTGCGCGGAGTCTACAGTTGTATTTAGCCGACAGACGCTGGCAACGCAGAAACAGAATGACTCTTGGGCGGCGCAAACCGAGCGTTCAGCAAATTTCTAGCATTTTACGTCAAAGCGGACAATCTGCACGACAAATAAAGCTAACTTTCTCGTTGCAACAGTTAGTCACTGGATCGTTGGACGAGTGTGTACAGCTGTTTTGCGTCGAAAGCCGACCGGTGGTCGGATGCGACTCTTCTTTTCATTCGAAAATCAGAACCTGGCCATCAGTCGTGTATCACCATCGAATGCTTAATGTAGTGATTTCTCGAAACGACAAAAGCTTGTAAAACAAACAGCTTCGCTGTACTGTTGCCTAATATGTTAACGGATGGCCAGGAACAACCTTGGTCTGTAATGAATGAGTTCGTTTTTCCATTCGAGGCACTAATTACTGCAGTTTTAAAAGTCACCTAAAGTATAAGCTCATCTCTCCATTCAAGAAAAACAAGCATCAGAGTTTCGGAAAGTTTGCATGCACGACACCACCATCGATGATACTTAAACAAACAGAAAATGAATTGCAAAACAGAACCACTGAATTGCAAAACATAACAACGGACAGCTTGTAAAATGCATGGTGATGAGCTTCTTCAATCCAATCAAGGAACCAAGCATCACAGTTTCGGCAATGGTGCATGTGCAAATCAGCAAACTGTGATACTTAATCAAACAACTTCACTGTTTTGCTTAGTTTAAGAACGGATGGCTAAGAACAACCTCGTTAGTGAGTATGAAGTCATCTCTTCATTCCAGGAATTAATAATCAGAGTTTTAGAAGTCTCTTACGTGCGATACTACTATCAACGGTACTTAATCAAACAGCCTCTCAGAATGGCCTAGTTTGAGAACGGAAGGCTAGGAACAACCTTAGTAGTGAGTCATCAGTTCAACTTTTCATTCAAGGAATTAAGCATCTAAAATCTGAAAAATAAAAAGAAGAGCTCTTTGTTAGAAGTTCTTATTTTTATTTTTCCTCAACTTCTATTTCTTTTCTTTTTTTACTTTTTTTTTTTTAATGATAGTTTTTCTTTTTTTTTATCTATTTTGTTCGTTTAAATTAATACAACAGGCGTTTTAGGTCGTTTCTGTAACATTATTTAACACTTTAAATTGTAATAAATATTTGAACAGAAGAAAATCCCTTTCGTAACGTTAAAATGTCATAAGAACATTTCATCTTTACCAAATACGCTTGTAAAAATAGTTTCACTTTTAAAGTTTGTTGTATATGTCTTTTAATTTAGTGAATCGCAATTTGGATTTTCTTAGGCGCACATCTACTTTAGTTGCTTTTTCTTAAAGAAAGGTCACCAGAGTTTTCTTACACAGCCCCTGCAGCATAATCTTTAACAAAATACTCTTTTGAAAAGTTTTACATTGAAATAAACAAAAGCCATTTGCGTAAGTAGAGATAACTTAGAGAATAAAAAGTGCATAAACGCCTCGCTACTTTGATGAAGAAGAAACGGATGACTAAATGCAACTTTTTAATTTCGTGTGCTATCTCTTTCGATTAAGGTACTTTTTGAATATTTTTTCAAAGAAATGTTAGCGTAGTTTTCCTTTTTTAAATTTAAATCATGTTTAAAGGTAGTTTTTGAATGTTTTTTCAAAGAAATGTTAGCGTAGTTTTCATCTATTAAATTTAAATCATGTTTAAAGGTAGTTTTCGAATATTTTTTCAAAGAATTGTTAGCGTAGTTTTCCTCTTTTAGATCTAGCTTATGTTTAAGGTAGTTTTTGAGTATTTTTTCAAAGAAAAGTTAGCGTAGTTTTCCTCTTTTAGATCTAGCTTATGTTTAAGGTAGTTTTTAAATATTTTTTTAAAGAAAAGTTAGCATAGTTTTCCTCTTTTGGATATAGCTTATGTTTAAGGTAGTTTTTAAATATTTTTTTTAAAGAAAAGTTAGCGTAGTTTTCCTCCTTTAGATCTAGCTTATAATTCAGGTAGTTTTTGAATATTTTTTCAAATAAAAATTAGCAAAGTATAGTTTATTTAGCATGACATCACAAAATACTAAACTCAAAAAGGCAAGATAAAGTATAAGATAAACGTAAAATAAGATATAGATGAAACAAATGTTAGGCTGCATAAAATCAAAAACTGCATTGCCTATCATAAACACAAATGTCTAGTGAGAGCTTTTAAAGTTCGTTCTTTTCGTCTTTTAATTTGGTGAATCGCGATTTGAATTTTCTAAGGCGCACATGTCTTTCAGTTGCTTTTTTCTTAAGGAAAGGTCGCCAGAGTTTTTTTACGCAGCTCCTGCAGCATAATCTTTAACAAAATACTCTTTTGTATATCATTACATAGAAATAAACAAAAACCATATGCGTAAACAGAGATAAATTAGAACGCAAAAGTGCATAAAAAGCCTCGCTACTTTGCTATAGAAGAAGTGGATGACTGTAAATTCGTGCACTACCTCAATGGATTAAGGTATTTTTCGAAAGTTTTTTAAAAGCATAAATAGCGTAGTCTTCCTCTTTTAAATCTAGCTTATGTCTAAGGCAGTTTTTGAATAGATTTTCAAAGAAAGGTTAGCGTACTTTTCCACTTTTAAGTTTAGCTTATGTAGCTTGACAAAACAACACACAAAAAGACAAGATAAAGTATCAGATAAACGTAAAATAAAATATAAATGAAACTAAAGTTAGGCTGCATAAAAAACAAACAACTTAATAATCTACTAGACATGTTTAAGTTGAATTAAGTAAAGTCCTTTGCGCAAATTTGGGTAAATAAGAGAGTAAAAATCCATAAAAAGAAGAAGTGGATGAGTAGATACAATTTTTTAAATTTGTGTGCTATCTCTATTGAATAAGGTAGTTTTCGAGAGTTTTTTCAAAGCAAAATTAGCGTAGTGTTCCTCTTTTAAATCTAGATTATCTCAAAAATAGATTTCGAATAGTTTTTCAAAGAAAGGTTAGCGCAGCTTTCCTCTTTTAACATTAGCTTATGTAGCTTGACATCACAGAACACAAAAAGATAAAATAAAATATAAGACAAACGTAAAATGAAAAATAGATGTAGCTAAAGTTAGGCAGCATAAAAAACCAACAACATAATAATCTACTAGGCATGTTTAAATTGAATTAAATAAAATCCTTTGCGCAAAAATAGGTATGTTAGAGAGTAAAAGCGCATAGAAAGCCTCGCTACTTTGCTGTGAAAGAAGTGGATGACTAGATACAACTTTTTAAAATCCTGTGCTATCTCTATCGATTAAGGTAGTTTTCGAAAGATTTTTCAAAGCAAAAATAGCGTAGTCTTTCTCTTTTAAATCTAGATTATGTCTAAGGTAGTTTTTGAACAGCTTTTCAAAGAAAGGTTAGCGTAGCTTTCCTCTTTTAAGTTTAGCTTATGTAGCTTGACATCACAAAACACAAAATTCAAAAAGACAAAATAAAATATAAGATAAACGTAAAATAAAATATAGATGAAGCTAAAGTTAGACTGCATAAAAAAACAACAACGTAATAACCTACTAGAATCTAATAAAACCCTATGCACAAATGTAGGTATGTTAGAGAGTAAAAGTGCATAAAAAGCCTCGCTACTTTGTTTAAGGTAGTTTTTGAATAGTTTTTCAAAGAAAGCTTAGCGTAGTTTTCCTCTTTAAAGTTTGGCTTATGTAGCTTGACATCACAAAACACAAAACACTAAAAGGAAAGGTAATATAAAAGTTAATCGTAAAATAAAATGTAGGTGAAATAAATGTTAGGCTGCATAAAAGAAAAAAAAAATCGTAACATAATAATCTTCTATATATGTTTGGATTGAATTAAATGAATTCCTTTGCGTAAATATAAGCAAACTAGTGAGAAAAAGTGCATAAAGAGCCTCGCTACTTTGCTGCAGAAGTAGTGGATGACTATATGCAATTTTTTAAAATCGTGTGCTATCTCTATCGATTAAGGTAGTTTTCGAAAGTTTTTTCAAAGTAAAAATAGTGTAGTTTTCCTCTTTTAAATCTAGCTTTTGTCTAGGGTAGTTTATGAATAGATTTTCAAAGAAAGGTTAGCGTAGCATTCCACTTTTAAGTTTAGCTTAAGTTGCTTGGCATCACAAAACTCAAAACTCAAAAAGAAAAGATAAAATATATGATAAACCTAAAACATAATATAGATGAAACTAAAGTTAGGCTGCATAAAAAACCAACAACATAATAATCTACTAGGCATGTTTAAATTGAATTAAATAAAATCCTTTGCGCAAATGTAGGTATGTTAGAGAGTAAAAGTGCATGAAAAGCCTCGCTACTTTGTTAAAGGTAGTTTTTGAATAGTTTTTCAAAGCAAGTTTAGCGTAGTTTTCCTCTTTTATGTTTAGACTATGTAGCTTGACATCACAGAACACAAAGCTCAAAAAGGCAAGATAAAATATAAGTTAATCGTAAAATATAGATGTAACAAAGTTTAGACTGCATAAAAAACCAACAACATAATAATCTACTAGGCATGTTTAAGTTGAATTAAATAATGTCCTTTGCGCAAATATAGGAAAGTTAGAGTAAAAATCCATAAAAAGCCTCGATACTTTGCTGAAGAAGAAGATGACTATATGCAACTTTTTAAAATTGTGAGCTATCTATATCGATTTAGGTCCTTTTTGAGTACTTTTTCAAAGAAAAGTTAGCGCAGTTTTCCCCTTTTAAGATTAGATTATGAAGCTTGACATAACAAAACACAAAACTAACAAAGGCAAGATAAAATATAAGGTAAACGCAATATAATGTATAGATGAAACTAAAGTTAGGCTGCATAAAACAAACGGGTAACAATACTCTTCTATGTATGTTTACATTGAGTTAAATAAAATCCTTTGCGCAAATATAGGTATGTTAGAGAATAAAAGTGCATAAAAAGCCTCAGTACTTTGCTGTAGAAGAAGTGGATGAGTAGATACAATTTTTTAAATTTGTGTGCTATCTCTATCGAATAAGTTAGTTTTCGAGAGTTTTTTCAAAGCAAAATTAGCGTAGTGTTCCTCTTTTAAATCTAGATTATCTCAAAAATAGATTTCGAATAGTTTTTCAAAGAAAGGTTAGCGCAGCTTTCCTCTTTTAACATTAGCTTATGTAGCTTGACATCACAGAACACAAAAAGATAAAATAAAATATAAGACAAACGTAAAATGAAAAATAGATGTAGCTAAAGTTAGGCTGCATAAAAAACCAACAACATAATAATCTACTAGGCATGTTTAAATTGAATTAAATAAAATCCTTTGCGCAAAAATAGGTATGTTAGAGAGTAAAAGCGCATAAAAAGCCTCGCTACTTTGTTAAAGGTAGTTTTTGAATAGTTTTTCAAAGACAGGTTAGCGTAAATTTCCTCTTTAAAGTTTAGCTTATGTAGCTTGACATCACAAAATATAAAACTCAAAAAGACAAGATAAAATATAAGATAAACGCAAAATAAAATATAGATGAAACTAAAGTTAGGCTGCATACAAAACCAACAACATAATATTCTACTAGTTATGTTTAAATTGAATTAAATAAAATCCTTTACGCAAATATAGGTAAGTTAGAGAGTAAAAGTGCATAAAAAGCTTTACTTTGCTGAAGAAGAAGATGAATAGATGCAACTTTTTAAATTCGTGAGCTATCTCTATCGGTGTAAGGTAGTTTTTGAACAATTTTTCAAAGAAAAGTTAGCCTAGTTTTCTTCTTTTAAGTTTAAATTATGTAGCTTGACATCACAAAATACAAAACTCAAAAAGACAAGATAAAATATAAGATAAACGCAAAATAAAATATAGATGAAACTAAAGTTAGGCTGCATACAAAACCAACAACATAATATTCTACTAGAAAAGTTAGCCTAGTTTCCTTCTTTTAAGTTTAGATTATGTAGCTTGACATCACAAAACACAAAAAGGCAAGATAAAATACAAGGTAAACGTAAAATAAAATAGAAGTCAAACAAAAGTTAGGTTGCATAAATACAAAAACTGCATTGCCAAAAATAGAATTTGTTGTCTAGAAAGACCTTTTAAACTTTGTTTCTTTCGTTTTTTGACTTAGTGAATCGCGATCTGGTTTTTCTTAGGCGCGCTTGTTTCTTAGTTGTTTTTTTTGTAAAGAAACTTTATTCAGACGTTTTTTTTTACGCAACTCCTTTAACATTATTTTTAACAAAGTATTCTTTTATACGTGTTTACATTGAAATAAAACCCTTTGCGTAAATAGAGATAAATTAGAGAGCAAAAGTACATAAAAAGCCTCGCTACTTTGCAGAAGAAGAATTGGATGGCAAGATTCGTGTGCTTTCTCTTTCGTTTAAGGTACTTCTTGAATATTTTTTCAAAGAAAAGTTAGCGTAGTTTTCCCCTTTTAAGTTTAGCTTACGCAGCTTGACATCACAAAACGCAAAAACCAATAAGGCATGATAAAATACAAGATAAACGTAAAATAAAATAGAAGTGAAACAAAAGTTAGACTGCATAAAAACAAAAAAAAAAAAAAAAACATAATATACTTCTATGTATGTTTACATTGAACTAAATAAAATCCTTTGTGTAAAGATATGAAAAAATAGAGAGTAAGAGTTCATAAAAAAGCCTCGCTATTTTGCTGAAGAAGAAATGGATGTCTAGATCTTTTAAAATAAGGAACTTTTTGATTTCTTTTTCCGAAAAATGGTTGGAGCAGTTTTCCTTTTTTAAATTTCACTTATGCAGTTTAACATCACAGGAAATATTATTTTGCTTTTTAACAAACTCTTAAAAACATCAGAAGTAATTCTAAATGCAACTCTATTAAAAGTTTTCACAGAATAACAAAACGACTTCTTTTTTTTTTTTTTAAAGATAAAAAAAAGTTTGAACTATCTTTAAATAAGAAATGTGAGAACAGTTTAACAGAACTTCTTGTTTATTATGTCTTTAGCGAAACAGATAAAAATATTTGCAAAAGCATAGATAAAACAAACTACACAAAAGGCCCATCTTTATTGCCAAACTGAACAAACTTATCTAAACTACATAAATGGTTTCACGATATTGCCATATTGAACAAACTTTTCTAAACTACCCTCTTTTTGAATTTTTAGCTTCATGTTTTTAATTTTGTCTTTAATATGGCTTTGGTAGGAGTACTTTTGCAAGACATGAATGAGCTTGTCACTGCTATGATTTGCCAAGATGCCAAGGTAATCTTTGTACGAGCAACTTGAGCTTACATCTGTAAACACGTCTTGCAAGATGTATGCCAACACCAAAGCTGCACATCGTGGAAAACTTCTGGTGTTGAACCATTCGTTGTGGCCAGGGCAAGCATTCAGCTCTTCAACTATTTCATCTAAAATTTTACAAACTCAAGTCATAACACAAAGTGATTAAATCAAATATTCATTTGGTTCTGAAGTAAGACAAGATTTATTCTGTTTTTTTATTTATTTTTTTTTGTTGACCTTATTGTTTGCACTGATAGCAATAACTGGTTTTTGAAAGATTACCTAAATGGCATTGGCTAACTTCTGCTTTGTTTTCCTTTGTTCTTGGCTGAGTTGATCCTGAAATAAAATAAAACCATGTTCATTTTTCTAATTCATAAAAACCATCAACAGTTTCTAAGTGTTAGAGATGATAACAAGCTGTGCATGATTTCTAACGGTGATGTTTCTAACTTCATCATTAGAAATCGGGTAGACACAACTTTCTAAAAGTGCACTTAGCAATGATGGCTAGTTTTTGTTAACAGTTAACCATCTGAAATTGTGCAAGAAGAGGTTTGTGTTTATATATCTTTGTATAAATTAGGTTTTACATTACCGATGAGTTCTTGAGTGAAAGATGGCATTTCCAACTTGATTTTTTTTCTTCTTGGATCTTTTACTTCTAAAACATAATCAGTTTTAGTATCATTCACTTGTATAAACATTTAAGCAATCACAGAATTAGTCCTGCAACAAATACATACACACTTCTGTGTTGTTTTTTTGTTTTGTTTTGTTTTTTTTACAGCTCTAACAATAACAATAGAGCAAGGAGTTGATTTGGGCATTTTCATTTTTTGAAAGCGTGTTGAGATTTGCATAAAAATCAAAAATCAAAAAGAATTTACCTCTGGATGTAGAGGCAAGACTTTGGCTAAATAGGCTACCAACAGATTGAACAGCATAAGGTGAGAGCTGCTTTGCAAGAACAGTACCAGCCTGTTGGACAGGAACAGCTGAAACTGGATCAGATGAAAGAAACAAACTGGGTTTGGCCAATGTTTGCTGAAAAGCAACAAGGCTAGGAGTCAGAGGAACAGAAAAGACCTCTTTTGAAGGACAGAAAGCGACTTGCTGAGAAGGAGAAGCAGAAACAGGTTTGGCAACCACTTGCTCATTAAAGTAAACTGGAGAAAGTTTTGCATGGTGTTCAATAAAATCCGGTTCATCAGGAAATAATGTTAATGCAAGAGGAGAACAAGCTGTGCCAACAGGAACAGCTAGAGTCTGATCTACATCCATACAAACAGCTTGTTCGTTAGGAACTAGTTGTGCAAGAGCAGGGGATAGTTCAAGAACTGGACCAGCGATTGTTTGTTCAGATGGAACAGACGAAACAGGAGTTGAGGTAGGTTCACACAAGAAATCTACGGCATGGTCGTTGCTATCCTCTAAAGGAACATTGTTTTCTACAGCTGGAGAAAACGGAACCACTGTGGTACAGCTGAAAGTAGCAGCACATTCTTCAGAGTCAGAACCGGAGTCTAAATCTTCCTCAAAGATGTCCTCAACCTCATGAAAACCGTACTCCTCTGCATTAGTTTGGAGCCAGTCCATCACATCCTTCTCCTTCTTTGGTGGTCTCTCAGACTTTTCAACAGTCAAAGACTCTATGACTCCGAAGGACTGTCCGATGCCCAGGGCAAAGCGCAACTCCTCTGCAGCGTTCCACTGGGACACATAAAAGCTATCCATTGTGTTCCTGCTGTGCTTCATGTAGAGTGTAGCAAACCGCTCGCGATCTTCTTTGCTGTTGTTGGCAAAGTAAGTGGCTATCGAACCGCGAATGCAAGTGGGAGTAAGACGCTTCATGGGAATGTTTACTTGGCTTTTTCTGAAGCAGGACGTCAGGCAAGAGGAGATAGCAGAGGAACCCATCTGGTAAACAGGCACTCTAGTTGCACCGAGTGTCACACATTCGTCTTTGTTGGGTCTCATCGATGGAAAAAGGGGCCTGTAGCAGTCGCTCAACTCCAAAACAGTCTTGGTGTCTGCAGCCATGTAGTGAGAGTCGTTGACAAGAAGGTCTCTGTATCTCAGCAAATAAATATCGATCAACACTTTCAAGTCGTTCGGCACTAGAATGTTTTTGGCTCCGTACTTGTATGCTGTTTTGTAGCGCTCTTGCACAATGCAATATCCACACTCACTCTTCTCAGCAGCCATGTAGTCTCTAATGTTTAAAAGAGCAATGTTAGATTTTCTTAAACTGTTAATTACAGTGACAGAGAGCAGAAGATGGTTTCGTAGAGACACAGCATTGTCTCTAGTCGGTGTAAGAGACGGCTTTCTAATCGATTCCACTAACTGTCTTACGTATGCAGACTTGCCATATTCGTTCAGCAAACTGACATTGATGATGTTGATGCATTTTTTGCTTTTCACAAGGCTCCTCCTCAAAGAACGAAAGGGCCTCAGCACTTTTTGTAACTCCTCCACCTTGCAGCGCAAACGTCGGATGGCCTCATGAGAAAGTCCGAAATAGACATTCCTGGCTTCACTGAAACGAAACAGGAGACAAAGGTAGACAAGGCGGTTGTACAACGTGTGACAAGACATGGCTTTTGTTTGGTCAAGTTCACTCAGCTTGGAATTGAGCTGAATGTTTTTAAAGTGCATGGAAAAGTATCTATCCTCCAAAACGTTGGAATTGGTGAGAGCGTTCGGGTGCAGCGTCAGCGTGCTGTCACAACATGTCAATATTTCAACAACTGCATTTTTGTAGATCTTTGCTTGTGACAAAGTGTTGTTGTTGGCTACCACAAGCCACTTTTCAAAATCTCTGAAGAGCTCATCTGCTGACTGGTAATAAAAGTGAAAAGCATCTTTGTCCAGCTGAAACAAGAGTCTCTTATCTTCTGTCAAGACGGAGGAGTTGGAAACCAAGTGCTTTAAGGAATTAAAATCAGAGTCTAGGACGGATTCGGTGTTCAGCTCTTTGTTTTCTACAGAGGTGCAGTGGTTTGCAGAAGGAGCCTCGGACGAACCAGCAACTGATGAGGGCAAGCTTAAAAGAGGATCAGAGGAAAGAACCGGAGAAGAAAAAGAGGAGGAAGGCCCAGGAGCAGAGGATGCAGAGCCTGATGCAGACGCTTGTTCAGCTACTGGCTTAATACCAAAGAAGGCAGGTCGAATAAATTGAGGGACATAGAGCTTGTCGTTGTCGTATCGCTTTGCCTCTGCAATCTTTTGTTTGATCGTCTTGGAATCGTAGAAATGAGTCTCTTTCAAGTGTATGTCCAGTCGGTCGTAATACTTCCAACATTGCAAACAGGGGTAAGGTTTTGGACAGCCGGACTTGCGTTCGAGACGAGCATGCTGAAACTTCCTGACCATTGCAGAGTAAAAGATGGAAGCTTCATCCAAAGTCCAAGAATGATCTTTTTTAGTCAAGTGTCTTTTAATGCTTGTGGAGGAATGTTTGCACAAAGGCATCGGACAGCTAACAGCGTACCTCTTCTTGGTACCATAGAAAGGTACAACCCTGTTTACGGAGCCACACGCTGCAACTAATGCGGCCCTGACTTTGTTTTTGAGCTTTAAGTCTCTCTGTTCTTGTGACTGCCTTCTTTTCTTTTTTTTCGCTTTAGAGTTCGGAGAAGGGGCAACAACAGTGTTGTTTTCTTGTGAAGAAGACATGTTCAGGTGTTTGTTTGCAACGGTTTATGCTAAAAAAAAGAAGACAGTTAGTGAGAGTGTTTTTCTTCTGCCTGCATCCTGGAATCCTGGAATGTTTACAACTGCAGGGAAGAGCTGTGTTTTTTCGAATCCTCTGCAAAAGAGAAAAAAGAAAGAAAAGAGAGCAACAAGAAGAAACAAAGTTTCCACTAGCAAATGAAAAAGAATGAGAGCAACTAGCATTACATGCATGGTGGCAGCAGTGATTGCTATTATGAGAAGGAGAATGAGAAAAAAAAAAAAAAAAAAGAAACAAATAAATAAAGAGATGGAGTTTGAGAGGATCTCGCAACCATATGACTCAAAGAAAGAAACTGTGTTGAAAAAAGGCAAGAGAGGGCAAATAGAACTTGCTAACAAGGACAAATGACAGACATAACTACAACAGTAACAACTCTCATTGCAAGCATAATAACAACAGCATCAGCATCACTGACTCAGAGAGTGTTGACATAACAAAAAAGAAAACAAAAGTACAAGCCAAGTGGGGGAACATTAACAAACACTCATTGCAACTATAACAACAACAACAACAACAGCAACAGCATCACTGACTCAGAGGGTATTGATAAAAAAAAACAAGCAAAACAAAAACAAACAAAAAAACAAATAAAAAAACAAAACAAGCAAATTGGGTGAACAGTAACAACTCTCATTGCAAGCATAATAACAACAACAGCATCAGCATCAGCATCACTGACTCAGAGAGTGTTGACAAAATAAAATAGACAATAAGCAAGCAAAGTGGGTGAACAGTAACAACTCTCACTGCAAGCATAATAACAACAACAGCATCAGCATCAGCATCACTGACTCAGAGAGTGTTGATAAAATAAAACAGATTATAAACAAACAAAGTGGGTGAACAGTAACAGCTCTCATTGAAAGCATAATAACAACAACAGCATCACTAACTCAGAGGATATATAAAAAAACAAACAAACAAACAAACAAAACAAAAACAAAAAAAAAACAAGCAAAGTGGCTGAACAGTAACAGCTATCATTGCAAGTAAAATAACAACAACAGCATCAGCAACATCATCACTGACTCAGAGAGTGGTGATAAAATAAAACAGATTAAAAAACAAGCAAAGTGGCTAAACAGTAACAACTATAAATACAAGTAAAATGACAAAAGCAGCAACAGCATCACTAACTCGCAGGGTGTTGATAAAAAAAAAAGCAACAAACAAATAAAGCAAGCAAAGTGGGTGAACATTAACACTCATTGCAACTATAATAACACCAACAGCAACAGCATCAGTGACTCAAAGGGTGTTGATAAACAAAAACAAAGGCACAAACAAAACAAGCAGAGTGGGTGAACATTAACAACACTTATTGCAAGCATAATAACAACAACAGCATCAGCATCACTGACTCAGAGAGTGTTGATAAAATAAAATAGATTATAAACATGCCAAGTTTGTGAACATTAACAAACACTCATTGCAACTATAACAACGACTACAGCAACAGCATCACTTACTCAGAGAGTGTTGAGAAAAAAAACAACAAAAAAAACAAAAACAAAACAAAACAGAAAACAGAAGTACAAGCCAAGGGGGGGAACATTAACAAACACTCATTGCAACTATAACAACAACAACAGCAACAGCATCACTTACTCAGAGGATATTGATAAAAAAAACAAACAAACAAACAAACAAAACAAGCAAAGTGGCTGAACAGTAACAGCTATCATTGCAAGTAAAATAACAACAACAGCATCAGCAACATCATCACTGACTCAGAGAGTGGTGATAAAATAAAACAGATTAAAAAACAAGCAAAGTGGCTGAACAGTAACAACTATAAATACAAGTAAAATGACAAAAGCAGCAACAGCATCACTAACTCGCAGGGTGTTGATAAAAAAAAAAGCAACAAACAAATAAAGCAAGCAAAGTGGGTGAACATTAACACTCATTGCAACTATAATAACACCAACAGCAACAGCATCAGTGACTCAAAGGGTGTTGATAAACAAAAACAAAAGCACAAACAAAACAAGCAAAGTGGGTGAACATTAACAACACTTATTGCAAGCACAATAACAACAACAGCATCAGCATCACTGACTCAGAGAGTGTTGATAAAACAAAATAGATTATAAACAAGCCAAGTTGGTGAACATTAACAAACACTCATTGCAACTGTAATAAGAACAACAGCAACAGCATCACTGACACAAAGGGTGTTGATAAACAAAAACAAAAACACAAGCAAAGTGGGTGAACATTAACAACACTCATTGCAACTATAACAACAACAACAGCAACAGCATCACTGGCTCAAAGGGTGTTGATAAAATAAAGAAATAAAAACAAAACAAGCAAAGTGGGTGAACAGTAACAACTCCCATTGCAAGCATAATAACGACAACAGCAACAGCAACACCATCACTGACTCAGAGAGTGTTGATAAAATAAAATAGATTATAAACAAGCCAAGTTGGTGAACATTAACAAACACTCATTGCAACTATAACAACGACTACAGCAACAGCATCACTTACTCAGAGAGTGTTGAGAAAAAAAAAACAAAAACAAAAAAAAAACAAAACAAAACAGAAAACAAAAGTACAAGCCAAGTGGGGGAACATTAACAAACACTCATTGCAACTGTAACAACAACAACAGCAACAGCATCACTTACTCAGAGAGTGTTTATAAATAAAACAAAAAACAAAAACAAGAAACAAAAATACAAGCCAAGTGGGTGATTACTAACAGCGCTAACAGCAGCAACAACAGTGTCTTTAGAAACAACAAACAAGTACAACAGCAACAACTGCTTTTACAGAGTATAACAATAACAACAACATGGCACTAACAACAACAAAAGGGTTGGAATAAAAACCTGTAGGCAAAAGGAGAGCTGCATTCAGACAAGATCGATTACAAAGAGGCTCTTCTTTAGGACAGAGGAGAAACTGCTTTTGAGGGACAGAGGGACTTTTGTTGTTGTGGTTGTTGTTGTTGTTGTGCAGAAACCAACAAACTTTTATTGAACCGAATATAACCGAATATAACCGAAAGTCTTGTTTGCTTCTGTTTTGTGCCATCAAGAAGGGAAAACAAAACATCACAAAACAAACGAAGCAAACGAAACAAACAAACAAACAAACGAACGAAACAAACAAAAAAAAAAAAAAATTAAAAAAATTAACAAACAAACAAACAAACAAACAAGCAAACAAACAAAAACAAATAAGAAAAACAGAAAACGCAGTACCGAAACCTCGCCATTTTTTATCCTTCCTCAAGCTTTCTCTGGGCGCCAAAGACCGAGAAAGTTGAGCAAACGTGACGTTGAGGGGGGGGAGGGGGGTACTTAAGGACAGCAGACCGACCAATGGCACGCTTAGGAGAGACCCACGTGAATGCTACATTTTCTTTCTATGTACGCTGAATCCGCTCAAAGTCTGGAATTTCCAGCATTCACGTGTCATCACTCCAGCCACCAGATTGGCCCACACTTTGCACACTTTCAAGACTAGAAACTCACTTGTGCTCAATTTGAGCAAAAAAAAAAAAAAACTAAGTCTCGCATGGCGACAACTTTTCCAAAAGCAAACAAAGGCAAACGAAGGCAAACGAAGAAAAAACAAAAACAAATAAACAAAAACAAAACCGAATAGGGAGAGAGAGAGTGAGTCGACTCATTTCTTTCGACTGCCTTAAACGAGAAGTCTAAAACGTTTAAAAGTTGAAAACTAAGTTTTTTAAATGAACTGCACCGAAAAAACTTTACGACAGTTTAGCTGGTTAAAAACGCAGAGGAAAATATTTTATAAAATTTAAGCGTTCTAAAGATGTCCATTTTTGTTTTTGTTTTTTTTATTTTGGTTTGTTTCTGGCTTGTTTCTTTCTTTAAATTCTAGCGATCGAGCATATTTGAACGGTTTCATCAACCTGTCGGCGCACGTGCTCGAGAGCTAGAACTTTGATTGCTTTTGTTGTTGAGAATTGAGAATGTCCGAGCAGGTTTTTTTATCGATTTCATCGCTTGTGGCGAGGCAAAAATCAAAACGCTTTTTGGACGAAAGAAAAGAGATTAAAAGGAAAAAAGAGAAGAAAAAAAAAACAAAAAAATAGGTTATGTGTTATGAACATTTATTTTCTCACGCGATGACGTCTAGTTTTGTTAGAGTAATTAAAATATGGTATCAAGTTTGTAATTTCTATCTTATTTTTAGTTACGGATAATTGCCAATTATGTCACGTTTAGTATACACAACGCTGTTTTCTTAATAGCAATATGATACAAACAAGTTATAAAAAAAAAAGCGTTCGCTCGATCTTCCTTAGTCAGTTGAACAAAAAGAAATTTTCACAACATATGATTGATTTGGTTGTCCTAGCAAGCTGTTTTAGCAAACGGCTAGAGGTTGCAACTGTTGTTCATTGAAAACGAAAAATCTAGCGTCAGCAACAAATTTTTGAATACATAATGTACGCAAAAGTGGCACTAACAAATGAAAATGTAAAAAAACTGTTTACCTTGATGCCAGACTCGCAGAGATGTTGTCGCTCGTTGCTATCGACTGCGAACAGCTTTGTTGTTTTTCGAAGTGCCTCTTCATTCTACTTATAGCCGAAGTTTTGGCTTCGAAAAAAAATACGAACGTCGTTAAGCTCAACGAGCTGCTTTAATTGTTGTTCGTGCGAAAACGAAATGCTTAAAACGGATAAAAGTGTTGGCGTAATTACACTTTTCGACCGCGATGCAGTTTGTCAACTCTAGCGTACTTTTTTGGCTCGTGGAGCAAAAGCCTCATGATAATAGCAAAGGCTTAAAATGTCTTAACATGTCAGCAAAGGCTTAATATGCTTAATAAACTGTGGTTAAGTTTTTGCGGTGCAGTTCATTTACAACTTAATTTGCAACTTGCTGGCACAAGCAAACGTTTATGACTTCTCGTTTAAGACAGTTGAGCGAAATCAGTCGACTCACTCATTCTCCCTTTTCTGTTTTGTTTTTGTTTTGTTTTTTTGTTTTTGTTTTTGTTTTTGTTTGTTTTTTTTTTTTCTTTGTTTGTCTTTTGTTTAAAATGTAAAAAACTCGAAAGGAAAGTTGTTGCTTTGTTTGCTTATTGAAAGTTTTCGCCAGTTGCAAGACTTAGTTTTGTTTTTGTTTACTTATTAAAATATCGAGGAAAATATTTGAGGACATCGCATTCTAATGGTGCCTTTATAACAACATCTAACGATTTAACGTTTAATGTTGTGCTCAAAAAAAAAATTCCTTTTATATCTCTCAATGGTCTCCAACGATAAAACTGCCGACCAATCGCAACGATTAAACAGCCAACCAATGGCAGCTCAATGGTCTCCAAACAAGAGACTGCCGACCAATGGCAGCTCAGTGGTTTGAGAAGTGAGATCATTCGATTTCCTTTTATTATCTCCAGTTTGAACTAGTGCTTGGCTTGTGGTGCAGAAACTAAAACTTCCCGTTTTTGTATTTTGTTTTGAATTTCTTTGCTTTGAGCTTTTTAATCGATCGATAGCTTTAGGAGAAAAGAAGAAACCCCTCTGACGAAGTCTTGGCTTTTTTAAAAACGCTCAAATTTTGGCAAACAAATCTCATACGAAACGCTACTTTGATGTCAAGCTTTCGTTACTCCCTACTCCCTTCTAGCGGAGGGCGGCAAAAAGGTGTTGCATCCTAGAGCTAAAAGTGAGGAGGGAAGCAAGTTTTTTTTTCGTTTTGTTTGCTTTTTTATGTTTTTTGTTTTTTTGAGGGGGGAGAGTTAGAGGGTAAGGGGGTTAGGATTAGAGGGGGTTGGGGTTACGGTTTGGAAACCTGGGGACGAGGATATCAAGCAGGAGTTTAGTGTTAAGGTTAAAGGGCCCACGAGGGGCGTCCTTCAATTGTAAAATGCCTTTAGACGCACGTGTCTAGTCGTCTCGTTGCATCGACCTAGAGGAGTTTTCTGATAGATCTTGCGCTTTGGGCTCAGTTAATCGGTCTGTATCCATTGTAAACACGGTGTCTGCCGTTAGAAAATCGTTAACCAGGCGTTAGTGAGCTTTAACAACCATCCCTTTGAGTTTAAAACGAACGTTTCTTCAAAAGCCACTCGAGATGGAGGTACTCACGGAGGTTTGTTACGGTAACAACCCTGTGGTTTGCCATCTTCTTTCTTTCCGCAGCGTCGCAAACGCATCGGCCGGTCTCTTAGGTGACGAAAAAACGTCTGATCTCTCGACTGGAATGCTTAACGTACTAAGATTAGTAGAGTTAGTACTAAGAGTTGCATCTGGCCGCCGTAATTTTCTTCGATGATGTCTTGAAAATTTCGTGACGTCGTTTTCAAACCTCTAGGGTCGATTTTAACCTTCGACCTTAAAGTCGATTTTAGCCTTCGGTGTGGCTCTGTACAACTTTTGCGGTGAAAAAGCTTGCGCGGAGTCTACAGTTGTATTTAGCCGACAGACGCTGGCAACGCAGAAACAGAATGACTCTTGGGCGGCGCAAACCGAGCGTTCAGCAAATTTCTAGCATTTTACGTCAAAGCGGACAATCTGCACGACAAATAAAGCTAACTTTCTCGTTGCAACAGTTAGTCACTGGATCGTTGGACGAGTGTGTACAGCTGTTTTGCGTCGAAAGCCGACCGGTGGTCGGATGCGACTCTTCTTTTCATTCGAAAATCAGAACCTGGCCATCAGTCGTGTATCACCATCGAATGCTTAATGTAGTGATTTCTCGAAACGACAAAAGCTTGTAAAACAAACAGCTTCGCTGTACTGTTGCCTAATATGTTAACGGATGGCCAGGAACAACCTTGGTCTGTAATGAATGAGTTCGTTTTTCCATTCGAGGCACTAATTACTGCAGTTTTAAAAGTCACCTAAAGTATAAGCTCATCTCTCCATTCAAGAAAAACAAGCATCAGAGTTTCGGAAAGTTTGCATGCACGACACCACCATCGATGATACTTAAACAAACAGAAAATGAATTGCAAAACAGAACCACTGAATTGCAAAACATAACAACGGACAGCTTGTAAAATGCATGGTGATGAGCTTCTTCAATCCAATCAAGGAACCAAGCATCACAGTTTCGGCAATGGTGCATGTGCAAATCAGCAAACTGTGATACTTAATCAAACAACTTCACTGTTTTGCTTAGTTTAAGAACGGATGGCTAAGAACAACCTCGTTAGTGAGTATGAAGTCATCTCTTCATTCCAGGAATTAATAATCAGAGTTTTAGAAGTCTCTTACGTGCGATACTACTATCAACGGTACTTAATCAAACAGCCTCTCAGAATGGCCTAGTTTGAGAACGGAAGGCTAGGAACAACCTTAGTAGTGAGTCATCAGTTCAACTTTTCATTCAAGGAATTAAGCATCTAAAATCTGAAAAATAAAAAGAAGAGCTCTTTGTTAGAAGTTCTTATTTTTATTTTTCCTCAACTTCTATTTCTTTTCTTTTTTTACTTTTTTTTTTTTAATGATAGTTTTTCTTTTTTTTTATCTATTTTGTTCGTTTAAATTAATACAACAGGCGTTTTAGGTCGTTTCTGTAACATTATTTAACACTTTAAATTGTAATAAATATTTGAACAGAAGAAAATCCCTTTCGTAACGTTAAAATGTCATAAGAACATTTCATCTTTACCAAATACGCTTGTAAAAATAGTTTCACTTTTAAAGTTTGTTGTATATGTCTTTTAATTTAGTGAATCGCAATTTGGATTTTCTTAGGCGCACATCTACTTTAGTTGCTTTTTCTTAAAGAAAGGTCACCAGAGTTTTCTTACACAGCCCCTGCAGCATAATCTTTAACAAAATACTCTTTTGAAAAGTTTTACATTGAAATAAACAAAAGCCATTTGCGTAAGTAGAGATAACTTAGAGAATAAAAAGTGCATAAACGCCTCGCTACTTTGATGAAGAAGAAACGGATGACTAAATGCAACTTTTTAATTTCGTGTGCTATCTCTTTCGATTAAGGTACTTTTTGAATATTTTTTCAAAGAAATGTTAGCGTAGTTTTCCTTTTTTAAATTTAAATCATGTTTAAAGGTAGTTTTTGAATGTTTTTTCAAAGAAATGTTAGCGTAGTTTTCATCTATTAAATTTAAATCATGTTTAAAGGTAGTTTTTGAATGTTTTTTCAAAGAAATGTTAGCGTAGTTTTCATCTATTAAATCTAAATCATGTTTAAAGGTAGTTTTCGAATATTTTTTCAAAGAATTGTTAGCGTAGTTTTCCTCTTTTAGATCTAGCTTATGTTTAAGGTAGTTTTTGAGTATTTTTTCAAAGAAAAGTTAGCGTAGTTTTCCTCTTTTAGATCTAGCTTATGTTTAAGGTAGTTTTTGAGTATTTTTTCAAAGAAAAGTTAGCGTAGTTTTCCTCTTTTAGATCTAGCTTATGTTTAAGGTAGTTTTTGAGTATTTTTTCAAAGAAAAGTTAGCGTAGTTTTCCTCCTTTAGATCTAGCTTATAATTCAGGTAGTTTTTGAATATTTTTTCAAATAAAAATTAGCAAAGTATAGTTTATTTAGCATGACATCACAAAATACTAAACTCAAAAAGGCAAGATAAAGTATAAGATAAACGTAAAATAAGATATAGATGAAACAAATGTTAGGCTGCATAAAATCAAAAACTGCATTGCCTATCATAAACACAAATGTCTAGTGAGAGCTTTTAAAGTTCGTTCTTTTCGTCTTTTAATTTGGTGAATCGCGATTTGAATTTTCTAAGGCGCACATGTCTTTCAGTTGCTTTTTTCTTAAGGAAAGGTCGCCAGAGTTTTTTTACGCAGCTCCTGCAGCATAATCTTTAACAAAATACTCTTTTGTATATCATTACATAGAAATAAACAAAAACCATATGCGTAAACAGAGATAAATTAGAACGCAAAAGTGCATAAAAAGCCTCGCTACTTTGCTATAGAAGAAGTGGATGACTGTAAATTCGTGCACTACCTCAATGGATTAAGGTATTTTTCGAAAGTTTTTTAAAAGCATAAATAGCGTAGTCTTCCTCTTTTAAATCTAGCTTATGTCTAAGGCAGTTTTTGAATAGATTTTCAAAGAAAGGTTAGCGTACTTTTCCACTTTTAAGTTTAGCTTATGTAGCTTGACAAAACAACACACAAAAAGACAAGATAAAGTATCAGATAAACGTAAAATAAAATATAAATGAAACTAAAGTTAGGCTGCATAAAAAACAAACAACTTAATAATCTACTAGACATGTTTAAGTTGAATTAAGTAAAGTCCTTTGCGCAAATTTGGGTAAATAAGAGAGTAAAAATCCATAAAAAGAAGAAGTGGATGAGTAGATACAATTTTTTAAATTTGTGTGCTATCTCTATTGAATAAGGTAGTTTTCGAGAGTTTTTTCAAAGCAAAATTAGCGTAGTGTTCCTCTTTTAAATCTAGATTATCTCAAAAATAGATTTCGAATAGTTTTTCAAAGAAAGGTTAGCGCAGCTTTCCTCTTTTAACATTAGCTTATGTAGCTTGACATCACAGAACACAAAAAGATAAAATAAAATATAAGACAAACGTAAAATGAAAAATAGATGTAGCTAAAGTTAGGCAGCATAAAAAACCAACAACATAATAATCTACTAGGCATGTTTAAATTGAATTAAATAAAATCCTTTGCGCAAAAATAGGTATGTTAGAGAGTAAAAGCGCATAGAAAGCCTCGCTACTTTGCTGTGAAAGAAGTGGATGACTAGATACAACTTTTTAAAATCCTGTGCTATCTCTATCGATTAAGGTAGTTTTCGAAAGATTTTTCAAAGCAAAAATAGCGTAGTCTTTCTCTTTTAAATCTAGATTATGTCTAAGGTAGTTTTTGAACAGCTTTTCAAAGAAAGGTTAGCGTAGCTTTCCTCTTTTAAGTTTAGCTTATGTAGCTTGACATCACAAAACACAAAATTCAAAAAGACAAAATAAAATATAAGATAAACGTAAAATAAAATATAGATGAAGCTAAAGTTAGACTGCATAAAAAAACAACAACGTAATAACCTACTAGAATCTAATAAAACCCTATGCACAAATGTAGGTATGTTAGAGAGTAAAAGTGCATAAAAAGCCTCGCTACTTTGTTTAAGGTAGTTTTTGAATAGTTTTTCAAAGAAAGCTTAGCGTAGTTTTCCTCTTTAAAGTTTGGCTTATGTAGCTTGACATCACAAAACACAAAACACTAAAAGGAAAGGTAATATAAAAGTTAATCGTAAAATAAAATGTAGGTGAAATAAATGTTAGGCTGCATAAAAGAAAAAAAAAATCGTAACATAATAATCTTCTATATATGTTTGGATTGAATTAAATGAATTCCTTTGCGTAAATATAAGCAAACTAGTGAGAAAAAGTGCATAAAGAGCCTCGCTACTTTGCTGCAGAAGTAGTGGATGACTATATGCAATTTTTTAAAATCGTGTGCTATCTCTATCGATTAAGGTAGTTTTCGAAAGTTTTTTCAAAGTAAAAATAGTGTAGTTTTCCTCTTTTAAATCTAGCTTTTGTCTAGGGTAGTTTATGAATAGATTTTCAAAGAAAGGTTAGCGTAGCATTCCACTTTTAAGTTTAGCTTAAGTTGCTTGGCATCACAAAACTCAAAACTCAAAAAGAAAAGATAAAATATATGATAAACCTAAAACATAATATAGATGAAACTAAAGTTAGGCTGCATAAAAAACCAACAACATAATAATCTACTAGGCATGTTTAAATTGAATTAAATAAAATCCTTTGCGCAAATGTAGGTATGTTAGAGAGTAAAAGTGCATGAAAAGCCTCGCTACTTTGTTAAAGGTAGTTTTTGAATAGTTTTTCAAAGCAAGTTTAGCGTAGTTTTCCTCTTTTATGTTTAGACTATGTAGCTTGACATCACAGAACACAAAGCTCAAAAAGGCAAGATAAAATATAAGTTAATCGTAAAATATAGATGTAACAAAGTTTAGACTGCATAAAAAACCAACAACATAATAATCTACTAGGCATGTTTAAGTTGAATTAAATAATGTCCTTTGCGCAAATATAGGAAAGTTAGAGTAAAAATCCATAAAAAGCCTCGATACTTTGCTGAAGAAGAAGATGACTATATGCAACTTTTTAAAATTGTGAGCTATCTATATCGATTTAGGTCCTTTTTGAGTACTTTTTCAAAGAAAAGTTAGCGCAGTTTTCCCCTTTTAAGATTAGATTATGAAGCTTGACATAACAAAACACAAAACTAACAAAGGCAAGATAAAATATAAGGTAAACGCAATATAATGTATAGATGAAACTAAAGTTAGGCTGCATAAAACAAACGGGTAACAATACTCTTCTATGTATGTTTACATTGAGTTAAATAAAATCCTTTGCGCAAATATAGGTATGTTAGAGAATAAAAGTGCATAAAAAGCCTCAGTACTTTGCTGTAGAAGAAGTGGATGAGTAGATACAATTTTTTAAATTTGTGTGCTATCTCTATCGAATAAGTTAGTTTTCGAGAGTTTTTTCAAAGCAAAATTAGCGTAGTGTTCCTCTTTTAAATCTAGATTATCTCAAAAATAGATTTCGAATAGTTTTTCAAAGAAAGGTTAGCGCAGCTTTCCTCTTTTAACATTAGCTTATGTAGCTTGACATCACAGAACACAAAAAGATAAAATAAAATATAAGACAAACGTAAAATGAAAAATAGATGTAGCTAAAGTTAGGCTGCATAAAAAACCAACAACATAATAATCTACTAGGCATGTTTAAATTGAATTAAATAAAATCCTTTGCGCAAAAATAGGTATGTTAGAGAGTAAAAGCGCATAAAAAGCCTCGCTACTTTGTTAAAGGTAGTTTTTGAATAGTTTTTCAAAGACAGGTTAGCGTAAATTTCCTCTTTAAAGTTTAGCTTATGTAGCTTGACATCACAAAATATAAAACTCAAAAAGACAAGATAAAATATAAGATAAACGCAAAATAAAATATAGATGAAACTAAAGTTAGGCTGCATACAAAACCAACAACATAATATTCTACTAGTTATGTTTAAATTGAATTAAATAAAATCCTTTACGCAAATATAGGTAAGTTAGAGAGTAAAAGTGCATAAAAAGCTTTACTTTGCTGAAGAAGAAGATGAATAGATGCAACTTTTTAAATTCGTGAGCTATCTCTATCGGTGTAAGGTAGTTTTTGAACAATTTTTCAAAGAAAAGTTAGCCTAGTTTTCTTCTTTTAAGTTTAAATTATGTAGCTTGACATCACAAAATACAAAACTCAAAAAGACAAGATAAAATATAAGATAAACGCAAAATAAAATATAGATGAAACTAAAGTTAGGCTGCATACAAAACCAACAACATAATATTCTACTAGAAAAGTTAGCCTAGTTTCCTTCTTTTAAGTTTAGATTATGTAGCTTGACATCACAAAACACAAAAAGGCAAGATAAAATACAAGGTAAACGTAAAATAAAATAGAAGTCAAACAAAAGTTAGGTTGCATAAATACAAAAACTGCATTGCCAAAAATAGAATTTGTTGTCTAGAAAGACCTTTTAAACTTTGTTTCTTTCGTTTTTTGACTTAGTGAATCGCGATCTGGTTTTTCTTAGGCGCGCTTGTTTCTTAGTTGTTTTTTTTGTAAAGAAACTTTATTCAGACGTTTTTTTTTACGCAACTCCTTTAACATTATTTTTAACAAAGTATTCTTTTATACGTGTTTACATTGAAATAAAACCCTTTGCGTAAATAGAGATAAATTAGAGAGCAAAAGTACATAAAAAGCCTCGCTACTTTGCAGAAGAAGAATTGGATGGCAAGATTCGTGTGCTTTCTCTTTCGTTTAAGGTACTTCTTGAATATTTTTTCAAAGAAAAGTTAGCGTAGTTTTCCCCTTTTAAGTTTAGCTTACGCAGCTTGACATCACAAAACGCAAAAACCAATAAGGCATGATAAAATACAAGATAAACGTAAAATAAAATAGAAGTGAAACAAAAGTTAGACTGCATAAAAACAAAAAAAAAAAAAAAAACATAATATACTTCTATGTATGTTTACATTGAACTAAATAAAATCCTTTGTGTAAAGATATGAAAAAATAGAGAGTAAGAGTTCATAAAAAAGCCTCGCTATTTTGCTGAAGAAGAAATGGATGTCTAGATCTTTTAAAATAAGGAACTTTTTGATTTCTTTTTCCGAAAAATGGTTGGAGCAGTTTTCCTTTTTTAAATTTCACTTATGCAGTTTAACATCACAGGAAATATTATTTTGCTTTTTAACAAACTCTTAAAAACATCAGAAGTAATTCTAAATGCAACTCTATTAAAAGTTTTCACAGAATAACAAAACGACTTCTTTTTTTTTTTTTTAAAGATAAAAAAAAGTTTGAACTATCTTTAAATAAGAAATGTGAGAACAGTTTAACAGAACTTCTTGTTTATTATGTCTTTAGCGAAACAGATAAAAATATTTGCAAAAGCATAGATAAAACAAACTACACAAAAGGCCCATCTTTATTGCCAAACTGAACAAACTTATCTAAACTACATAAATGGTTTCACGATATTGCCATATTGAACAAACTTTTCTAAACTACCCTCTTTTTGAATTTTTAGCTTCATGTTTTTAATTTTGTCTTTAATATGGCTTTGGTAGGAGTACTTTTGCAAGACATGAATGAGCTTGTCACTGCTATGATTTGCCAAGATGCCAAGGTAATCTTTGTACGAGCAACTTGAGCTTACATCTGTAAACACGTCTTGCAAGATGTATGCCAACACCAAAGCTGCACATCGTGGAAAACTTCTGGTGTTGAACCATTCGTTGTGGCCAGGGCAAGCATTCAGCTCTTCAACTATTTCATCTAAAATTTTACAAACTCAAGTCATAACACAAAGTGATTAAATCAAATATTCATTTGGTTCTGAAGTAAGACAAGATTTATTCTGTTTTTTTATTTATTTTTTTTTGTTGACCTTATTGTTTGCACTGATAGCAATAACTGGTTTTTGAAAGATTACCTAAATGGCATTGGCTAACTTCTGCTTTGTTTTCCTTTGTTCTTGGCTGAGTTGATCCTGAAATAAAATAAAACCATGTTCATTTTTCTAATTCATAAAAACCATCAACAGTTTCTAAGTGTTAGAGATGATAACAAGCTGTGCATGATTTCTAACGGTGATGTTTCTAACTTCATCATTAGAAATCGGGTAGACACAACTTTCTAAAAGTGCACTTAGCAATGATGGCTAGTTTTTGTTAACAGTTAACCATCTGAAATTGTGCAAGAAGAGGTTTGTGTTTATATATCTTTGTATAAATTAGGTTTTACATTACCGATGAGTTCTTGAGTGAAAGATGGCATTTCCAACTTGATTTTTTTTCTTCTTGGATCTTTTACTTCTAAAACATAATCAGTTTTAGTATCATTCACTTGTATAAACATTTAAGCAATCACAGAATTAGTCCTGCAACAAATACATACACACTTCTGTGTTGTTTTTTTGTTTTGTTTTGTTTTTTTTACAGCTCTAACAATAACAATAGAGCAAGGAGTTGATTTGGGCATTTTCATTTTTTGAAAGCGTGTTGAGATTTGCATAAAAATCAAAAATCAAAAATCAAAAAGAATTTACCTCTGGATGTAGAGGCAAGACTTTGGCTAAATAGGCTACCAACAGATTGAACAGCATAAGGTGAGAGCTGCTTTGCAAGAACAGTACCAGCCTGTTGGACAGGAACAGCTGAAACTGGATCAGATGAAAGAAACAAACTGGGTTTGGCCAATGTTTGCTGAAAAGCAACAAGGCTAGGAGTCAGAGGAACAGAAAAGACCTCTTTTGAAGGACAGAAAGCGACTTGCTGAGAAGGAGAAGCAGAAACAGGTTTGGCAACCACTTGCTCATTAAAGTAAACTGGAGAAAGTTTTGCATGGTGTTCAATAAAATCCGGTTCATCAGGAAATAATGTTAATGCAAGAGGAGAACAAGCTGTGCCAACAGGAACAGCTAGAGTCTGATCTACATCCATACAAACAGCTTGTTCGTTAGGAACTAGTTGTGCAAGAGCAGGGGATAGTTCAAGAACTGGACCAGCGATTGTTTGTTCAGATGGAACAGACGAAACAGGAGTTGAGGTAGGTTCACACAAGAAATCTACGGCATGGTCGTTGCTATCCTCTAAAGGAACATTGTTTTCTACAGCTGGAGAAAACGGAACCACTGTGGTACAGCTGAAAGTAGCAGCACATTCTTCAGAGTCAGAACCGGAGTCTAAATCTTCCTCAAAGATGTCCTCAACCTCATGAAAACCGTACTCCTCTGCATTAGTTTGGAGCCAGTCCATCACATCCTTCTCCTTCTTTGGTGGTCTCTCAGACTTTTCAACAGTCAAAGACTCTATGACTCCGAAGGACTGTCCGATGCCCAGGGCAAAGCGCAACTCCTCTGCAGCGTTCCACTGGGACACATAAAAGCTATCCATTGTGTTCCTGCTGTGCTTCATGTAGAGTGTAGCAAACCGCTCGCGATCTTCTTTGCTGTTGTTGGCAAAGTAAGTGGCTATCGAACCGCGAATGCAAGTGGGAGTAAGACGCTTCATGGGAATGTTTACTTGGCTTTTTCTGAAGCAGGACGTCAGGCAAGAGGAGATAGCAGAGGAACCCATCTGGTAAACAGGCACTCTAGTTGCACCGAGTGTCACACATTCGTCTTTGTTGGGTCTCATCGATGGAAAAAGGGGCCTGTAGCAGTCGCTCAACTCCAAAACAGTCTTGGTGTCTGCAGCCATGTAGTGAGAGTCGTTGACAAGAAGGTCTCTGTATCTCAGCAAATAAATATCGATCAACACTTTCAAGTCGTTCGGCACTAGAATGTTTTTGGCTCCGTACTTGTATGCTGTTTTGTAGCGCTCTTGCACAATGCAATATCCACACTCACTCTTCTCAGCAGCCATGTAGTCTCTAATGTTTAAAAGAGCAATGTTAGATTTTCTTAAACTGTTAATTACAGTGACAGAGAGCAGAAGATGGTTTCGTAGAGACACAGCATTGTCTCTAGTCGGTGTAAGAGACGGCTTTCTAATCGATTCCACTAACTGTCTTACGTATGCAGACTTGCCATATTCGTTCAGCAAACTGACATTGATGATGTTGATGCATTTTTTGCTTTTCACAAGGCTCCTCCTCAAAGAACGAAAGGGCCTCAGCACTTTTTGTAACTCCTCCACCTTGCAGCGCAAACGTCGGATGGCCTCATGAGAAAGTCCGAAATAGACATTCCTGGCTTCACTGAAACGAAACAGGAGACAAAGGTAGACAAGGCGGTTGTACAACGTGTGACAAGACATGGCTTTTGTTTGGTCAAGTTCACTCAGCTTGGAATTGAGCTGAATGTTTTTAAAGTGCATGGAAAAGTATCTATCCTCCAAAACGTTGGAATTGGTGAGAGCGTTCGGGTGCAGCGTCAGCGTGCTGTCACAACATGTCAATATTTCAACAACTGCATTTTTGTAGATCTTTGCTTGTGACAAAGTGTTGTTGTTGGCTACCACAAGCCACTTTTCAAAATCTCTGAAGAGCTCATCTGCTGACTGGTAATAAAAGTGAAAAGCATCTTTGTCCAGCTGAAACAAGAGTCTCTTATCTTCTGTCAAGACGGAGGAGTTGGAAACCAAGTGCTTTAAGGAATTAAAATCAGAGTCTAGGACGGATTCGGTGTTCAGCTCTTTGTTTTCTACAGAGGTGCAGTGGTTTGCAGAAGGAGCCTCGGACGAACCAGCAACTGATGAGGGCAAGCTTAAAAGAGGATCAGAGGAAAGAACCGGAGAAGAAAAAGAGGAGGAAGGCCCAGGAGCAGAGGATGCAGAGCCTGATGCAGACGCTTGTTCAGCTACTGGCTTAATACCAAAGAAGGCAGGTCGAATAAATTGAGGGACATAGAGCTTGTCGTTGTCGTATCGCTTTGCCTCTGCAATCTTTTGTTTGATCGTCTTGGAATCGTAGAAATGAGTCTCTTTCAAGTGTATGTCCAGTCGGTCGTAATACTTCCAACATTGCAAACAGGGGTAAGGTTTTGGACAGCCGGACTTGCGTTCGAGACGAGCATGCTGAAACTTCCTGACCATTGCAGAGTAAAAGATGGAAGCTTCATCCAAAGTCCAAGAATGATCTTTTTTAGTCAAGTGTCTTTTAATGCTTGTGGAGGAATGTTTGCACAAAGGCATCGGACAGCTAACAGCGTACCTCTTCTTGGTACCATAGAAAGGTACAACCCTGTTTACGGAGCCACACGCTGCAACTAATGCGGCCCTGACTTTGTTTTTGAGCTTTAAGTCTCTCTGTTCTTGTGACTGCCTTCTTTTCTTTTTTTTCGCTTTAGAGTTCGGAGAAGGGGCAACAACAGTGTTGTTTTCTTGTGAAGAAGACATGTTCAGGTGTTTGTTTGCAACGGTTTATGCTAAAAAAAAGAAGACAGTTAGTGAGAGTGTTTTTCTTCTGCCTGCATCCTGGAATCCTGGAATGTTTACAACTGCAGGGAAGAGCTGTGTTTTTTCGAATCCTCTGCAAAAGAGAAAAAAGAAAGAAAAGAGAGCAACAAGAAGAAACAAAGTTTCCACTAGCAAATGAAAAAGAATGAGAGCAACTAGCATTACATGCATGGTGGCAGCAGTGATTGCTATTATGAGAAGGAGAATGAGAAAAAAAAAAAAAAAAAAGAAACAAATAAATAAAGAGATGGAGTTTGAGAGGATCTCGCAACCATATGACTCAAAGAAAGAAACTGTGTTGAAAAAAGGCAAGAGAGGGCAAATAGAACTTGCTAACAAGGACAAATGACAGACATAACTACAACAGTAACAACTCTCATTGCAAGCATAATAACAACAGCATCAGCATCACTGACTCAGAGAGTGTTGACATAACAAAAAAGAAAACAAAAGTACAAGCCAAGTGGGGGAACATTAACAAACACTCATTGCAACTATAACAACAACAACAACAGCAACAGCATCACTGACTCAGAGGGTATTGATAAAAAAAAACAAGCAAAACAAAAACAAACAAAAAAACAAATAAAAAAACAAAACAAGCAAATTGGGTGAACAGTAACAACTCTCATTGCAAGCATAATAACAACAACAGCATCAGCATCAGCATCACTGACTCAGAGAGTGTTGACAAAATAAAATAGACAATAAGCAAGCAAAGTGGGTGAACAGTAACAACTCTCACTGCAAGCATAATAACAACAACAGCATCAGCATCAGCATCACTGACTCAGAGAGTGTTGATAAAATAAAACAGATTATAAACAAACAAAGTGGGTGAACAGTAACAGCTCTCATTGAAAGCATAATAACAACAACAGCATCACTAACTCAGAGGATATATAAAAAAACAAACAAACAAACAAACAAAACAAAAACAAAAAAAAAACAAGCAAAGTGGCTGAACAGTAACAGCTATCATTGCAAGTAAAATAACAACAACAGCATCAGCAACATCATCACTGACTCAGAGAGTGGTGATAAAATAAAACAGATTAAAAAACAAGCAAAGTGGCTAAACAGTAACAACTATAAATACAAGTAAAATGACAAAAGCAGCAACAGCATCACTAACTCGCAGGGTGTTGATAAAAAAAAAAGCAACAAACAAATAAAGCAAGCAAAGTGGGTGAACATTAACACTCATTGCAACTATAATAACACCAACAGCAACAGCATCAGTGACTCAAAGGGTGTTGATAAACAAAAACAAAGGCACAAACAAAACAAGCAGAGTGGGTGAACATTAACAACACTTATTGCAAGCATAATAACAACAACAGCATCAGCATCACTGACTCAGAGAGTGTTGATAAAATAAAATAGATTATAAACATGCCAAGTTTGTGAACATTAACAAACACTCATTGCAACTATAACAACGACTACAGCAACAGCATCACTTACTCAGAGAGTGTTGAGAAAAAAAACAACAAAAAAAACAAAAACAAAACAAAACAGAAAACAGAAGTACAAGCCAAGGGGGGGAACATTAACAAACACTCATTGCAACTATAACAACAACAACAGCAACAGCATCACTTACTCAGAGGATATTGATAAAAAAAACAAACAAACAAACAAACAAAACAAGCAAAGTGGCTGAACAGTAACAGCTATCATTGCAAGTAAAATAACAACAACAGCATCAGCAACATCATCACTGACTCAGAGAGTGGTGATAAAATAAAACAGATTAAAAAACAAGCAAAGTGGCTGAACAGTAACAACTATAAATACAAGTAAAATGACAAAAGCAGCAACAGCATCACTAACTCGCAGGGTGTTGATAAAAAAAAAAGCAACAAACAAATAAAGCAAGCAAAGTGGGTGAACATTAACACTCATTGCAACTATAATAACACCAACAGCAACAGCATCAGTGACTCAAAGGGTGTTGATAAACAAAAACAAAAGCACAAACAAAACAAGCAAAGTGGGTGAACATTAACAACACTTATTGCAAGCACAATAACAACAACAGCATCAGCATCACTGACTCAGAGAGTGTTGATAAAACAAAATAGATTATAAACAAGCCAAGTTGGTGAACATTAACAAACACTCATTGCAACTGTAATAAGAACAACAGCAACAGCATCACTGACACAAAGGGTGTTGATAAACAAAAACAAAAACACAAGCAAAGTGGGTGAACATTAACAACACTCATTGCAACTATAACAACAACAACAGCAACAGCATCACTGGCTCAAAGGGTGTTGATAAAATAAAGAAATAAAAACAAAACAAGCAAAGTGGGTGAACAGTAACAACTCCCATTGCAAGCATAATAACGACAACAGCAACAGCAACACCATCACTGACTCAGAGAGTGTTGATAAAATAAAATAGATTATAAACAAGCCAAGTTGGTGAACATTAACAAACACTCATTGCAACTATAACAACGACTACAGCAACAGCATCACTTACTCAGAGAGTGTTGAGAAAAAAAAAACAAAAACAAAAAAAAAACAAAACAAAACAGAAAACAAAAGTACAAGCCAAGTGGGGGAACATTAACAAACACTCATTGCAACTGTAACAACAACAACAGCAACAGCATCACTTACTCAGAGAGTGTTTATAAATAAAACAAAAAACAAAAACAAGAAACAAAAATACAAGCCAAGTGGGTGATTACTAACAGCGCTAACAGCAGCAACAACAGTGTCTTTAGAAACAACAAACAAGTACAACAGCAACAACTGCTTTTACAGAGTATAACAATAACAACAACATGGCACTAACAACAACAAAAGGGTTGGAATAAAAACCTGTAGGCAAAAGGAGAGCTGCATTCAGACAAGATCGATTACAAAGAGGCTCTTCTTTAGGACAGAGGAGAAACTGCTTTTGAGGGACAGAGGGACTTTTGTTGTTGTGGTTGTTGTTGTTGTTGTGCAGAAACCAACAAACTTTTATTGAACCGAATATAACCGAATATAACCGAAAGTCTTGTTTGCTTCTGTTTTGTGCCATCAAGAAGGGAAAACAAAACATCACAAAACAAACGAAGCAAACGAAACAAACAAACAAACAAACGAACGAAACAAACAAAAAAAAAAAAAAATTAAAAAAATTAACAAACAAACAAACAAACAAACAAGCAAACAAACAAAAACAAATAAGAAAAACAGAAAACGCAGTACCGAAACCTCGCCATTTTTTATCCTTCCTCAAGCTTTCTCTGGGCGCCAAAGACCGAGAAAGTTGAGCAAACGTGACGTTGAGGGGGGGGAGGGGGGTACTTAAGGACAGCAGACCGACCAATGGCACGCTTAGGAGAGACCCACGTGAATGCTACATTTTCTTTCTATGTACGCTGAATCCGCTCAAAGTCTGGAATTTCCAGCATTCACGTGTCATCACTCCAGCCACCAGATTGGCCCACACTTTGCACACTTTCAAGACTAGAAACTCACTTGTGCTCAATTTGAGCAAAAAAAAAAAAAAACTAAGTCTCGCATGGCGACAACTTTTCCAAAAGCAAACAAAGGCAAACGAAGGCAAACGAAGAAAAAACAAAAACAAATAAACAAAAACAAAACCGAATAGGGAGAGAGAGAGTGAGTCGACTCATTTCTTTCGACTGCCTTAAACGAGAAGTCTAAAACGTTTAAAAGTTGAAAACTAAGTTTTTTAAATGAACTGCACCGAAAAAACTTTACGACAGTTTAGCTGGTTAAAAACGCAGAGGAAAATATTTTATAAAATTTAAGCGTTCTAAAGATGTCCATTTTTGTTTTTGTTTTTTTTATTTTGGTTTGTTTCTGGCTTGTTTCTTTCTTTAAATTCTAGCGATCGAGCATATTTGAACGGTTTCATCAACCTGTCGGCGCACGTGCTCGAGAGCTAGAACTTTGATTGCTTTTGTTGTTGAGAATTGAGAATGTCCGAGCAGGTTTTTTTATCGATTTCATCGCTTGTGGCGAGGCAAAAATCAAAACGCTTTTTGGACGAAAGAAAAGAGATTAAAAGGAAAAAAGAGAAGAAAAAAAAAACAAAAAAATAGGTTATGTGTTATGAACATTTATTTTCTCACGCGATGACGTCTAGTTTTGTTAGAGTAATTAAAATATGGTATCAAGTTTGTAATTTCTATCTTATTTTTAGTTACGGATAATTGCCAATTATGTCACGTTTAGTATACACAACGCTGTTTTCTTAATAGCAATATGATACAAACAAGTTATAAAAAAAAAAGCGTTCGCTCGATCTTCCTTAGTCAGTTGAACAAAAAGAAATTTTCACAACATATGATTGATTTGGTTGTCCTAGCAAGCTGTTTTAGCAAACGGCTAGAGGTTGCAACTGTTGTTCATTGAAAACGAAAAATCTAGCGTCAGCAACAAATTTTTGAATACATAATGTACGCAAAAGTGGCACTAACAAATGAAAATGTAAAAAAACTGTTTACCTTGATGCCAGACTCGCAGAGATGTTGTCGCTCGTTGCTATCGACTGCGAACAGCTTTGTTGTTTTTCGAAGTGCCTCTTCATTCTACTTATAGCCGAAGTTTTGGCTTCGAAAAAAAATACGAACGTCGTTAAGCTCAACGAGCTGCTTTAATTGTTGTTCGTGCGAAAACGAAATGCTTAAAACGGATAAAAGTGTTGGCGTAATTACACTTTTCGACCGCGATGCAGTTTGTCAACTCTAGCGTACTTTTTTGGCTCGTGGAGCAAAAGCCTCATGATAATAGCAAAGGCTTAAAATGTCTTAACATGTCAGCAAAGGCTTAATATGCTTAATAAACTGTGGTTAAGTTTTTGCGGTGCAGTTCATTTACAACTTAATTTGCAACTTGCTGGCACAAGCAAACGTTTATGACTTCTCGTTTAAGACAGTTGAGCGAAATCAGTCGACTCACTCATTCTCCCTTTTCTGTTTTGTTTTTGTTTTGTTTTTTTGTTTTTGTTTTTATTTTTGTTTGTTTTTTTTTTTTCTTTGTTTGTCTTTTGTTTAAAATGTAAAAAACTCGAAAGGAAAGTTGTTGCTTTGTTTGCTTATTGAAAGTTTTCGCCAGTTGCAAGACTTAGTTTTGTTTTTGTTTACTTATTAAAATATCGAGGAAAATATTTGAGGACATCGCATTCTAATGGTGCCTTTATAACAACATCTAACGATTTAACGTTTAATGTTGTGCTCAAAAAAAAAATTCCTTTTATATCTCTCAATGGTCTCCAACGATAAAACTGCCGACCAATCGCAACGATTAAACAGCCAACCAATGGCAGCTCAATGGTCTCCAAACAAGAGACTGCCGACCAATGGCAGCTCAGTGGTTTGAGAAGTGAGATCATTCGATTTCCTTTTATTATCTCCAGTTTGAACTAGTGCTTGGCTTGTGGTGCAGAAACTAAAACTTCCCGTTTTAGTATTTTGTTTTGAATTTCTTTGCTTTGAGCTTTTTAATCGATCGATAGCTTTAGGAGAAAAGAAGAAACCCCTCTGACGAAGTCTTGGCTTTTTTAAAAACGCTCAAATTTTGGCAAACAAATCTCATACGAAACGCTACTTTGATGTCAAGCTTTCGTTACTCCCTACTCCCTTCTAGCGGAGGGCGGCAAAAAGGTGTTGCATCCTAGAGCTAAAAGTGAGGAGGGAAGCAAGTTTTTTTTTCGTTTTGTTTGCTTTTTTATGTTTTTTGTTTTTTTGAGGGGGGAGAGTTAGAGGGTAAGGGGGTTAGGATTAGAGGGGGTTGGGGTTACGGTTTGGAAACCTGGGGACGAGGATATCAAGCAGGAGTTTAGTGTTAAGGTTAAAGGGTTAGGGTTAGGGTTAGGGTTAGGGTTAGGGTTAGGGTTAGGGTTAGGGTTAGGGTTAGGGTTAGGGTTAGGGTTAGGGTTAGGGTTAGGGTTAGGGTTAAAGGGCCCACGAGGGGCGTCCTTCAATTGTAAAATGCCTTTAGACGCACGTGTCTAGTCGTCTCGTTGCATCGACCTAGAGGAGTTTTCTGATAGATCTTGCGCTTTGGGCTCAGTTAATCGGTCTGTATCCATTGTAAACACGGTGTCTGCCGTTAGAAAATCGTTAACCAGGCGTTTGTGAGCTTTAACAACCATCCCTTTGAGTTTAAAACGAACGTTTCTTTAAAAGCCACTCGAGATGGAGGTACTCACGGAGGTTTGTTACGGTAACAACCCTGTGGTTTGCCATCTTCTTTCTTTCCGCAGCGTCGCAAACGCATCGGCCGGTCTCTTAGGTGACGAAAAAACGTCTGATCTCTCGACTGGAATGCTTAACGTACTAAGATTAGTAGAGTTAGTACTAAGAGTTGCATCTGGCCGCCGTAATTTTCTTCGATGATGTCTTGAAAATTTCGTGACGTCGTTTTCAAACCTCTAGGGTCGATTTTAACCTTCGACCTTAAAGTCGATTTTAGCCTTCGGTGTGGCTCTGTACAACTTTTGCGGTGAAAAAGCTTGCGCGGAGTCTACAGTTGTATTTAGCCGACAGACGCTGGCAACGCAGAAACAGAATGAATCTTGGGCGGCGCAAACCGAGCGTTCAGCAAATTTCTAGCATTTTACGTCAAAGCGGACAATCTGCACGACAAATAAAGCTAACTTTCTCGTTGCAACAGTTAGTCACTGGACGTTGGACGAGTGTGTACAGCTGTTTTGCGTCGAAAGCCGACCGGTGGTCGGATGCGACTCTTCTTTTCATTCGAAAATCAGAACCTGGCCATCAGTCGTGTATCACCATCGAATGCTTAATGTAGTGATTTCTCGAAACGACAAAAGCTTGTAAATCAAACAGCCTCGCTGTACTGTTGCCTAATATGTTAACGGATGGCCAGGAACAACCTTGGTCTGTAATGTATGAGTTCGTTTTTCCATTCGAGGCACTAATTACTGCAGTTTTAAAAGTCACCTAAAGTATAAGCTCATCTCTCCATTCAAGAAAAACAAGCATCAGAGTTTCGGAAAGTTTGCATGCACGACACCACCATCGATGATACTTAAACAAACAGAAAATGAATTGCAAAACAGAACCACTGAATTGCAAAACATAACAACGGACAGCTTGTAAAAAGCATGGTGATGAGCTTCTTCAATCCAATCAAGGAACCAAGCATCACAGTTTCGGCAATGGTGCATGTGCAAATCAGCAAACTGTGATACTTAATCAAACAACTTCACTGTTTTGCTTAGTTTAAGAAAGGATGGCTAAGAACAACCTCGTTAGTGAGTATGAAGTCATCTCTTCATTCAAGGAATTAATAATCAGAGTTTTAGAAGTCTCTTACGTGCGATACTACTATCAACGGTACTTAATCAAACAGCCTCTCAGAATGGCCTAGTTTGAGAACGGAAGGCTTGGAACAACCTTAGTAGTGGGTCATCAGTTCAACTTTTCATTCAAGGAATTAAGCATCTAAAATCTGAAAAATAAAAAGAAGAGCTCTTTGTTAGAAGTTCTTATTTTTATTTTTCCTCAACTTCTATTTCTTTTCTTTTTTTCTTTTTTTTTTTTAATGATAGTTTTTCTTTTTTTTTATCTATTTTGTTCGTTTAAATTAATACAACAGGCGTTTTAGGTCGTTTCTGTAACATTATTTAACACTTTAAATTGTAATAAATATTTGAACAGAAGAAAATCCTTTTCGTAACGTTAAAATGTCATAAGAACATTTCATCTTTACCAAATACGCTTGTAAAAATAGTTTCACTTTTAAAGTTTGTTGTATATGTCTTTTAATTTAGTGAATCGCAATTTGGATTTTCTTAGGCGCACATCTACTTTAGTTGCTTTTTCTTAAAGAAAGGTCACCAGAGTTTTCTTACACAGCCCCTGCAGCATAATCTTTAACAAAATACTCTTTTGAAAAGTTTTACATTGAAATAAACAAAAGCCATTTGCGTAAGTAGAGATAAATTAGAGAATAAAAAGTGCATAAACGCCTCGCTACTTTGATGAAGAAGAAACGGATGACTAGATGCAACTTTTTAATTTCGTGTGCTATCTCTTTCGATTAAGGTACTTTTTGAATATTTTTTCAAAGAAATGTTAGCGTAGTTTTCATCTATTAAATCTAAATCATGTTTAAAGGTAGTTTTTGAATGTTTTTTCAAAGAAATGTTAGCGTAGTTTTCATCTATTAAATCTAAATCATGTTTAAAGGTAGTTTTCGAATATTTTTTCAAAGAAATGTTAGCGTAGTTTTCCTCTTTTAGATCTAGCTTATGTTTAAGGTAGTTTTTAAATTTTTTTTTAAAGAAAAGTTGGCATAGTTTTCCACTTTTGGATATAGCTTATGTTTAAGGTAGTTTTTAAATATTTTTTTAAAGAAAAGTTAGCGTAGTTTTCCTCTTTTAGATCTAGCTTATAATTCAGGTAGTTTTTGAATATTTTTTCAAATAAAAATTAGCAAAGTATAGTTTATTTAGCATGACATCATAAAATACTAAACTCAAAAAGGCAAGATAAAGTATAAGATAAACGTAAAATAAGATATAGATGAAAAAAATGTTAGGCTGCATAAAATCAAAAACTGCATTGCCTATCATAAACACAAATGTCTAGTGAGAGCTTTTAAAGTTCGTTCTTTTCGTCTTTTAATTTGGTGAATCGCGATTTGAATTTTCTAAGGCGCACATGTCTTTCAGTTGCTTTTTTCTTGAGGCAAGGTCGCCAGAGTTTTTTTACGCAGCTCCTGCAGCATAATCTTTAACAAAATACTCTTTTGTATTTCATTACATAGAAATAAACAAAAACCATATGCGTAAACAGAGATAAATTAGAACGCAAAAGTGCATAAAAAGCCTCGCTACTTTGCTATAGAAGAAGTGGATGACTAGATACAACTTTGTAAATTCGTGTACTATCTCAATGGATTAAGGTATTTTTCGAAAGTTTTTTAAAAGCATAAATAGCGTAGTCTTCCTCTTTTAAATCTAGCTTATGTCTATGGCAGTTTTTGAATAGATTTTCAAAGAAAGGTTAGCGTAGTTTTCCACTTTTAAGTTTAGCTTATGTAGCTTGACAAAACAACACACAAAAAGACAAGATAAAATATCAGATAAACGTAAAATAAAATATAAATGAAACTAAAGTTAGGCTGCATAAAAAACAAACAACTTAATAATCTACTAGACATGTTTAAGTTGAATTAAGTAAAGTCCTTTGCGCAAATTTGGGTAAATAAGAGAGTAAAAATCCATAAAAAGCCTCGATACTTTGCTGAAGAAGAAGATGACTATATGCAACTTTTTAAAATCGTGAGCTATCTATATCGATTTAGGTCCTTTTTGAATAGTTTTTCAAAGAAAGGTTAGCGTAGTTTTCCTCTTTAAAGTTTAGCTTATGTAGCTTGACATCACAGAACACAAAAAGATAAAATAAAATATAAGACAAACGTAAAATGAAAAATAGATGTAGCTGAAGTTAGGCTGCATAAAAAACCAACAACATAATAATCTACTAGGCATGTTTAAATTGAATTAAATAAAATCCTTTGCGCAAAAATAGGTATGTTAGAGAGTAAAAGTGCATAGAAAGCCTCGCTACTTTGCTGTGAAAGAAGTGGATGACTAGATACAACTTTTTAAAATCCTGTGCTATCTCTATCGATTAAGGTAGTTTTCGAAAGTTTTTTCAAAGCAAAAATAGCGTAGTCTTCCTCTTTTAAATCTAGATTATGTCTAAGGTAGTTTTTGAACAGCTTTTCAAAGAAAGGTTAGCGTAGCTTTCCTCTTTTAAGTTTAGCTTATGTAGCTTGACATCACAAAACACAAAACTCAAAAAGACAAAATAAAATATAAGATAAACGTAAAATAAAATATAGATGAAGCTAAAGTTAGACTGCATAAAAAAACAACAACGTAATAATCTACTAGAATCTAATAAAACCCTAGGCGCAAATGTAGGTATGTTAGAGAGTAAAAGTGCATAAAAAGCCTCGCTACTTTGTTTAAGGTAGTTTTTGAATAGTTTTTCAAAGAAAGCTTAGCGTAGTTTTCCTCTTTAAAGTTTAGCTTATGTAGCTTGACATCACAAAACACAAAACACTAAAAGGAAAGGTAATATAAAAGTTAATCGTAAAATAAAATGTAGGTGAAATAATAATCTTCTATATATGTTTGGATTGAATTAAATGAATTCTTTTGCGTAAATATAAGCAAACTAGTGAGAAAAAGTGCATAAAGAGCCTCGCTACTTTGCTGCAGAAGAAGTGGATGACTATATGCAATTTTTTAAAATCGTGTGCTATCTCTATCGATTAAGGTAGTTTTCGAAAGTTTTTTCAAAGTAAAAATAGTGTAGTTTTCCTCTTTTAAATCTAGCTTTTGTCTAGGGTAGTTTATGAATAGATTTTCAAAGAAAGGTTAGCGTAGCATTCCACTTTTAAGTTTAGCTTAAGTTGCTTGGCATCACAAAACTCAAAACTCAAAAAGAAAAGATAAAATATATGATAAACCTAAAACATAATATAGATGAAACTAAAGTTAGGCTGCATAAAAAACCAACAACATAATAATCTACTAGGCATGTTTAAATTGAATTAAATAAAATCCTTTGCGCAAATGTAGGTATGTTAGAGAGTAAAAGTGCATGAAAAGCCTCGCTACTTTGTTAAAGGTAGTTTTTGAGTAGTTTTTCAAAGCAAGTTTAGCGTAGTTTTCCTCTTTTATGTTTAGACTATGTAGCTTGACATCACAAAACACAAAGCTCAAAAAGGCAAGATAAAATATAAGTTAATCGTAAAATATAGATGAAACAAAGTTTAGACTGCATAAAAAACCAACAACATAATAATCTACTAGGCATGTTTAAGTTGAATTAAATAATGTCCTTTGCGCAAATTTGGGTAAATAAGAGAGTAAAAATCCATAAAAAGCCTCGATACTTTGCTGAAGAAGAAGATGACTATATGCAACTTTTTAAAATCGTGAGCTATCTATATCGATTTAGGTCCTTTTTGAGTACTTTTTCAAAGAAAAGTTAGCGCAGTTTTCCCCTTTTAAGATTAGATTATGAAGCTTGACATAACAAAACACAAAACTAACAAAGGCAAGATAAAATATAAGGTAAACGCAATATAAAGCATAGACGAAACTAAAGTTAGGCTGCATAAAATAAACGGGTAACAATACTCTTCTATGTATGTTTACATTGAGTTAAATAAAATCCTTTGCGCAAATATAGGTATGTTAGAGAATAAAAGTGCATAAAAAGCCTCAGTACTTTGCTGTAGAAGAAGTGGATGAGTAGATACAATTTTTTAAATTTGTGTGCTATCTCTATCGAATAAGTTAGTTTTCGAGAGTTTTTTCAAAGCAAAATTAGCGTAGTGTTCCTCTTTTAAATCTAGATTATCTCAAAAATAGATTTCGAATAGTTTTTCAAAGAAAGGTTAGCGCAGCTTTCCTCTTTTAACATTAGCTTATGTAGCTTGACATCACAGAACACAAAAAGATAAAATAAAATATAAGACAAACGTAAAATGAAAAATAGATGTAGCTAAAGTTAGGCTGCATAAAAAACCAACAACATAATAATCTACTAGGCATGTTTAACTTGAATTAAATAAAATCCTTTGCGCAAAAATAGGTATGTTAGAGAGTAAAAACGCATAAAAAGCCTCGCTACTTTGTTAAAGGTAGTTTTTGAATAGTTTTTCAAAGACAGGTTAGCGTAAATTTCCTCTTTAAAGTTTAGCTTATGTAGCTTGACATCACAAAATATAAAACTCAAAAAGACAAGATAAAATATAAGATAAACGCAAAATAAAATATAGATGAAACTAAAGTTAGGCTGCATACAAAACCAACAACATAATATTCTACTAGTTATGTTTAAATTGAATTAAATAAAATCCTTTACGCAAATATAGGTAAGTTAGAGAGTAAAAGTGCATAAAAAGCTTTACTTTGCTGAAGAAGAAGATGAATAGATGCAACTTTTTAAATTCGTGAGCTATCTCTATCGGTGTAAGGTAGTTTTTGAACAATTTTTCAAAGAAAAGTTAGCCTAGTTTTCTTCTTTTAAGTTTAAATTATGTAGCTTGACATCACAAAATACAAAACTCAAAAAGACAAGATAAAATATAAGATAAACGCAAAATAATAAAATATAGATGAAACTAAAGTTAGGCTGCATACAAAACCAACAACATAATATTCTACTAGAAAAGTTAGCCTAGTTTCCTTCTTTTAAGTTTAGATTATGTAGCTTGACATCACAAAACACAAAAAGGCAAGATAAAATACAAGGTAAACGTAAAATAAAATAGAAGTCAAACAAAAGTTAGGTTGCATAAATACAAAAACTGCATTGCCAAAAATAGAATTTGTTGTCTAGAAAGACCTTTTAAAGTTTGTTTCTTTCGTCTATTGACTTAGTGAATCGCGATCTGGTTTTTCTTAGGCGCGCTTGTTTCTTAGTTGTTTGTTTTTGTAAAGAAACTTTATTCAGACGTTTTTTTTACGCAACTCCTTTAAAATTATTTTTAACAAAGTATTCTTTTATACGTGTTTACATTGAAATAAAACCCTTTGCGTAAATAGAGATAAATTAGAGAGCAAAAGTACATAAAAAGCCTCGCTACTTTGCAGAAGAAGAATTGAATGGCAAGATTCGTGTGCTTTCTCTTTCGTTTAAGGTACTTTTTGAATATTTTTTCAAAGAAAAGTTAGCGTAGTTTTCCTCTTTTAAGTTTAGCTTACGCAGCTTGACATCACAAAACGCAAAAACCAATAAGGCATGATAAAATACAAGATAAACGTAAAATAAAATAGAAGTGAAACAAAAGTTAGACTGCATAAAAAAAAACAAACAAACAAAAAACATAATATACTTCTATGTATGTTTACATTGAACTAAATAAAATCCTTTGTGTAAATATATGAAAAAATAGAGAGTAAGAGTTCATAAAAAAGCCTCGCTATTTTGCTGAAGAAGAAATGGATGTCTAGATCTTTTAAAATAAGGAACGTTTTGATTTCTTTTTCCGAAAAATGTTTGGAGCAGTTTTCCTTTTTTAAATTTCACTTATGCAGTTTAACATCACAGGAAATATTATTTTGCTTTTTAACAAACTCTTAAAAACATCAGAAGTAATTCTAAATGCAACTCTATTAAAAGTTTTCACAGAATAACAAAACGACTTCTTTTTTTTTTAAAGATAAAAAAAAGTTTGAACTATCTTTAAATAAGAAATGTGAGAACAGTTTAACAGAACTTCTTGTTTATTATGTCTTTAGCGAAACAGATAAAAATATTTGCAAAAGCATAGATAAAACAAACTACACAAAAGGCCCATCTTTATTGCCAAACTGAACAAACTTATCTAAACTACATAAATGGTCTCACGATATTGCCATATTGAACAAACTTTTCTAAACTACCCTCTTTTTGAATTTTTAGCTTCATGTTTTTAATTTTGTCTTTAATATGGCTTTGGTAGGAGTACTTTTGCAAGACATGAATGAGCTTGTCACTGCTATGATTTGCCAAGATGCCAAGGTAATCTTTGTACGAGCAACTTGAGCTTACATCTGTAAACACGTCTTGCAAGATGTATGCCAACACCAAAGCTGCACATCGTGGAAAACTTCTGGTGTTGAACCATTCGTTGTGGCCAGGGCAAGCATTCAGCTTTTCAACTATTTCATCTAAAATTTTACAAACTCAAGTCATAACACAAAGTGATTAAATCAAATATTCATTTGGTTCTGAAGTAAGACAAGATTTATTTTGTTTTTTTTTTTATTTATTTTTTTTTTGTTGACCTTATTGTTTGCACTGATAGCAATAACTGGTTTTTGAAAGATTACCTAAATGGCATTGGCTAACTTCTGCTTTGTTTTCCTTTGTTCTTGGCTGAGTTGATCCTGAAATAAAATAAAACCATGTTCATTTTTCTAATTCATAAAAACCATCAACAGTTTCTAAGTGTTAGAGATGATAACAAGCTGTGCATGATTTCTAACGGTCATGTTTCTAACTTCATCATTAGAAATCGGGTAGACACAACTTTCTAAAAGTGCACTTAGCAATGATGGCTAGTTTTTGTTAACAGTTAACCATCTGAAATTGTGCAAGAAGAGGTTTGTGTTTATATATCTTTGTATAAATTAGGTTTTACATTACCGATGAGTTCTTGAGTGAAAGATGGCATTTCCAACTTGATTTTTTTTCTTCTTGGATCTTTTACTTCTAAAACATAATCAGTTTAAGTATCATTCACTTGTATAAACATTTAAGCAATCACAGAATTAGTCCTGCAACAAATACATACACACTTCTGTGTTGTTTTTTTGGTTTGTTTTGTTTTTTTTACAGCTTTAACAATAAAAATAGGGCAAGGAGTTGATTTGGGCATTTTCATTTTTTGAAAGCTTGTTGAGATTTGCATAAAAATCAAAAATCAAAAATCAAAAAGAATTTACCTCTGGATGTAGAGGCAAGACTTTGGCTAAATAGGCTACCAACAGATTGAACAGCATAAGGTGAGAGCTGCTTTGCAAGAACAGTACCAGCCTGTTGGACTGGAACAGCTGAAACTGGATCAGATGAAAGAAACAAACTGGGTTTGGCCAATGTTTGCTGAAAAGCAACAAGGCTAGGAGTCAGAGGAACAGAAAAGACCTCTTTTGAAGGACAGAAAGCGACTTGCTGAGAAGGAGAAGCAGAAACAGGTTTGGCAACCACTTGCTCACTAAAGTAAACTGGAGAAAGATTTGCATGGTGTTCAATAAAATCCGGTTCATCAGGAAATAATGTTAATGCAAGAGGAGAACAAGCTGTGCCAACAGGAACAGCTAGAGTCTGATCTACATCCATACAAACAGTTTGTTCATTAGGAACTAGTTGTGCAAGAGCAGGGGATAGTTCAAGAACTGGACCAGCGATTGTTTGTTCAGATGGAACAGACGAAACAGGAGTTGAGGTAGGTTCACACAAGAAATCTACAGCATGGTCGTTGCTATCCTCTAAAGGAACATTGTTTTCTACAGCTGGAGCAAACGGAACCACTGTGGTACAGCTGAAAGTAGCAGCACATTCTTCAGAGTCAGAACCGGAGTCTAAATCTTCCTCAAAGATGTCCTCAACCTCATGAAAACCGTACTCCTCTGCATTAGTTTGGAGCCAGTCCATCACATCCTTCTCCTTCTTTGGTGGTCTCTCAGACTTTTCAACAGTCAAAGACTCTATGACTCCGAAGGACTGTCCGATGCCCAGGGCAAAGCGCAACTCCTCTGCAGCGTTCCACTGGGACACATAAAAGCTATCCATTGTGTTCCTGCTGTGCTTCATGTAGAGTGTAGCGAACCGCTCGCGATCTTCTTTGCTGTTGTTGGCAAAGTAAGTGGCTATCGAACCGCGAATGCAAGTGGGAGTAAGACGCTTCATGGGAATGTTTACTTGGCTTTTTCTGAAGCAGGACGTCAGGCAAGAGGAGATAGCAGAGGAACCCATCTGGTAAACAGGCACTCTAGTTGCACCGAGTGTCACACATTCGTCTTTGTTGGGTCTCATCGATGGAAAAAGGGGCCTGTAGCAGTCGCTCAACTCCAAAACAGTCTTGGTGTCTGCAGCCATGTAGTGAGAGTCGTTGACAAGAAGGTCTCTGTATCTCAGCAAATAAATATCGATCAACACTTTCAAGTCGTTCGGCACTAGAATGTTTTTGGCTCCGTACTTGTATGCTGTTTTGTAGCGCTCTTGCACAATGCAATATCCACACTCACTCTTCTCAGCAGCCATGTAGTCTCTAATGTTTAAAAGAGCAATGTTAGATTTTCTTAAACTGTTAATTACAGTGACAGAGAGCAGAAGATGGTTTCGTAGAGACACAGCATTGTCTCTAGTCGGTGTAAGAGACGGCTTTCTAATCGATTCCACTAACTCTCTTACGTATGCAGACTTGCCATATTCGGTCAGCAAACTGACATTGATGATGTTGATGCATTTTTTGCTTTTCACAAGGCTCCTCCTCAAAGAACGAAAGGGCCTCAGCACTTTTTGTAACTCCTCCACCTTGCAGCGCAAACGTCGGATGGCCTCATGAGAAAGTCCGAAATAGACATTCCTGGCTTCACTGAAACGAAACAGGAGACAAAGGTAGACAAGGCGGTTGTACAACGTGTGACAAGACATGGCTTTTGTTTGGTCAAGTTCACTCAGCTTGGAATTGAGCTGAATGTTTTTAAAGTGCATGGAAAAGTATCTATCCTCCAAAACGTTGGAATTGGTGAGAGCGTTCGGGTGCAGCGTCAGCGTGCTGTCACAACATGTCAATATTTCAACAACTGCATTTTTGTAGATCTTTGCTTGTGACAAAGTGTTGTTGTTGGCTACCACAAGCCACTTTTCAAAATCTCTGAAGAGCTCATCTGCTGACTGGTAATAAAAGTGAAAAGCATCTTTGTCCAGCTGAAACAAGAGTCTCTTATCTTCTGTCAAGACGGAGGAGTTGGAAACCAAGTGCTTTAAGGAATTAAAATCAGAGTCTAGGACGGATTCGGTGTTCAGCTCTTTGTTTTCTACAGAGGTGCAGTGGTTTGCAGAAGGAGCCTCGGACGAACCAGCAACTGATGAGGGCAAGCTTAAAAGAGGATCAGAGGAAAGAACCGGAGAAGAAAAAGAGGAGGAAGGCCCAGGAGCAGAGGATGCAGAGCCTGATGCAGACGCTTGTTCAGCTACTGGCTTAATACCAAAGAAGGCAGGTCGAATAAATTGAGGGACATAGAGCTTGTCGTTGTCGTACCGCTTTGCCTCTGCAATCTTTTGTTTGATCGTCTTGGAATCGTAGAAATGAGTCTCTTTCAAGTGTATGTCCAGTCGGTCGTAATACTTCCAACATTGCAAACAGGGGTAAGGTTTTGGACAGCCGGACTTGCGTTCGAGACGAGCATGCTGAAACTTCCTGACCATTGCAGAGTAAAAGATGGAAGCTTCATCCAAAGTCCAAGAATGATCTTTTTTAGTCAAGTGTCTTTTAATGCTTGTGGAGGAATGTTTGCACAAAGGCATCGGACAGCTAACAGCGTACCTCTTCTTGGTACCATAGAAAGGTACAACCCTGTTTACGGAGCCACACGCTGCAACTAATGCGGCCCTGACTTTGTTTTTGAGCTTTAAGTCTCTCTGTTCTTGTGACTGCCTTCTTTTCTTTTTTTTCGCTTTAGAGTTCGGAGAAGGGGCAACAACAGTGTTGTTTTCTTGTGAAGAAGACATGTTCAGGTGTTTGTTTGCAACGGTTTATGCTAAAAAAAAGAAAACAGTTAGTGAGAGTGTTTTTCTTCTGCCTGCATCCTGGAATCCTGGAATGTTTACAACTGCAGGGAAGAGCTGTGTTTTTTCGAATCCTCTGCAAAAGAGAAAAAAGAAAGAAAAGAGAGCAACAAGAAGAAACAAAGTTTCCACTAGCAAATGAAAAAGAATGAGAGCAACTAGCATTACATGCATGGTGGCAGCAGTGATTGCTATTATGAGAAGGAGAATGAGAAAAAAAAAAAAAAAAAAGAAACAAATAAATAAAGAGATGGAGTTTGAGAGGATCTCGCAACCATATGACTCAAAGAAAGAAACTGTGTTGAAAAAAGGCAAGAGAGGGCAAATAGAACTTGCTAACAAGGACAAATGACAGACATAACTACAACAGTAACAACTCTCATTGCAAGCATAATAACAACAGCATCAGCATCACTGACTCAGAGAGTGTTGACATAACAAAAAAGAAAACAAAAGTACAAGCCAAGTGGGGGAACATTAACAAACACTCATTGCAACTATAACAACAACAACAACAACAGCAACAGCATCACTGACTCAGAGGGTATTGATAAAAAAAAACAAGCAAAACAAAAACAAACAAAAAAACAAATAAAAAAACAAAACAAGCAAATTGGGTGAACAGTAACAACTCTCATTGCAAGCATAATAACAACAACAGCATCAGCATCAGCATCACTGACTCAGAGAGTGTTGACAAAATAAAATAGATAATAAACAAGCAAAGTGGGTGAACAGTAACAACTCTCACTGCAAGCATAATAACAACAACAGCATCAGCATCAGCATCACTGACTCAGAGAGTGTTGATAAAATAAAACAGACTATAAACAAACAAAGTGGGTGAACAGTAACAGCTCTCATTGAAAGCATAATAACAACAACAGCATCAGCAACAGCATCACTAACTCAGAGGATATATAAAAAAACAAACAAACAAACAAACAAACAAAAAAAACAAGCAAAGTGGCTGAACAGTAACAGCTATCATTGCAAGTAAAATAACAACAACAGCATCAGCAACATCATCACTGACTCAGAGAGTGGTGATAAAATAAAACAGATTAAAAAACAAGCAAAGTGGCTAAACAGTAACAACTATAACTACAAGTAAAATAACAAAAGCAGCAACAGCATCACTAACTCGCAGGGTGTTGATAAAAAAACAACAACAAACAAATAAAGCAAGCAAAGTGGGTGAACATTAACACTCATTGCAACTATAATAACACCAACAGCAACAGCATCAGTGACTCAAAGGGTGTTGATAAACAAAAACAAAAGCACAAACAAAACAAGCAAAGTGGGTGAACATTAACAACACTTATTGCAAGCATAATAACAACAACACCATCAGCATCACTGACTCAGAGAGTGTTGATAAAATAAAATAATTTATAAACAAGCCAAGTTGGTGAACATTAACAAACACTCATTGCAGCTATAATAAGAATAAGAACAACAGCAACAGCAACACCATCACTGACTCAGAGAGTGTTGATAAAATAAAATAGATTATAAACATGCCAAGTTGGTGAACATTAACAAACACTCATTGCAACTATAACAACGACTACAGCAACAGCATCACTTACTCAGAGAGTGTTGAGAAAAAAAAAAAAAAAAAACAAAAAAACAAACAAAACAGAAAACAAAAATACAAGCCAAGTGGGGGAACATTAACAAACACTCATTGCAACTATAACAACAACAACAGCAACAGCATCACTTACTCAGAGAGTGTTTATAAATAAAACAAAAAACAAAAACAAAAAACAAAAATACAAGCCAAGTGGGTGATTACTAACAGCGCTAACAGCAGCAATAACAGTGTCCTTAGAAACAACAAACAAGTACAACAGCAACAACTGCTTTTACAGAGTATAACAATAACAACAACATGGCTGACACAAGTGTCAATGGCACTAACAACAACACAAGGGTTGGAATAAAAACCTATAGGCAAAAGGAGAGCTGCATTCAGACAAGATCGATTACAAAGAGGCTCTTCTTTTTGGACAGAGGAGAAACTGCTTTTGAGGGACAGAGGGATTTTTGTTGTTGTTGTTGTACAGAAACCAACAAACTTTTATTGAACCGAATATAACCGAACATAACCGAAAGTCTTGTTTGCTTCTGTTTTGTGCCATCAAGAAGGGAAAACAAAACATCACGAAACAAACGAAGCAAACGAAACAAACAAACAAACAAACGAACGAAACAAACAAAAATACAATTAAATAAATAAACAAACAAACGAAACAAACAAACAAACAAAAACAAATAGGAAAAATAGAAAACGCAGTACCGAAACCTCGCCATTTTTATCCTTCCTCGAGCTTTCTTTGGGCGCCAAAGACCGAGAAAGTTGAGCAAACGTGACGTTGAGGGGGGGGGGGTACTTAAGGCCAGCAGACCGACCAATGGCAAGCTTAGGAGAGACCCACGTGAATGTTACATTTTCTTTCTATGTACGCTGAATCCGCTCAAAGTCTGGAATTTCCAGCATTCACGTGTCATCACTCCAGCCACCAGATTGGCCCACACTTTGCACACTTTCAAGACTAGAACTTCACTTAATCACAAATTGAGCCAAAAAAAAACTAAGTCTCGCATGGCGACAACTTTTCCAAAAGCAAACAAAGGCAAACGAAGGCAAACGAAGAAAAAACAAAAACAAGTAAACAAAAACAAAACCGAAAAGGGAGAGAGAGAGAGAGAGAGTGAGTCGACTCATTTCTTTCGACTGCCTTAAACGAGAAGTCTAAAACGTTTAAAAGTTGAAAACTAAGTTTTTTAAATGAACTGCACCGAAAAAACTTTACGACAGTTTAGCTGGTTAAAAACGCAGAGGAAAATATTTTATAAAATTTAAGCGTTCTAAAGATGTTCATTTTTGTTTTTGTTTTTTTTATTTTGGTTTGTTTCTGGCTTGTTAGGGTTAGGGTTAGGGTTAGGGTTAGGGTTAGGGTTAGGGTTAGGGTTAGGGTTAGGGTTAGGGTTAGGGTTAGGGTTAGGGTTAGGGTTAGGGTTAGGGTTAGGGTTAGGGTTAGGGTTAGGGTTAGGGTTAGGGTTAGGGTTAGGGTTAGGGTTAGGGTTAGGGTTAGGGTTAGGGTTAGGGTTAGGGTTAGGGTTAGGGTTAGGGTTAGGGTTAGGGTTAGGGTTAGGGTTAGGGTTAGGGTTAGGGTTAGGGTTAGGGTTAGGGTTAGGGTTAGGGTTAGGGTTAGGGTTAGGGTTAGGGTTAGGGTTAGGGTTAGGGTTAGGGTTAGGGTTAGGGTTAGGGTTAGGGTTAGGGTTAGGGTTAGGGTTAGGGTTAGGGTTAGGGTTAGGGTTAGGGTTAGGGTTAGGGTTAGGGTTAGGGTTAGGGTTAGGGTTAGGGTTAGGGTTAGGGTTAGGGTTAGGGTTAGGGTTAGGGTTAGGGTTAGGGTTAGGGTTAGGGTTAGGGTTAGGGTTAGGGTTAGGGTTAGGGTTAGGGTTAGGGTTAGGGTTAGGGTTAGGGTTAGGGTTAGGGTTAGGGTTAGGGTTAGGGTTAGGGTTAGGGTTAGGGTTAGGGTTAGGGTTAGGGTTAGGGTTAGGGTTAGGGTTAGGGTTAGGGTTAGGGTTAGGGTTAGGGTTAGGGTTAGGGTTAGGGTTAGGGTTAGGGTTAGGGTTAGGGTTAGGGTTAGGGTTAGGGTTAGGGTTAGGGTTAGGGTTAGGGTTAGGGTTAGGGTTAGGGTTAGGGTTAGGGTTAGGGTTAGGGTTAGGGTTAGGGTTAGGGTTAGGGTTAGGGTTAGGGTTAGGGTTAGGGTTAGGGTTAGGGTTAGGGTTAGGGTTAGGGTTAGGGTTAGGGTTAGGGTTAGGGTTAGGGTTAGGGTTAGGGTTAGGGTTAGGGTTAGGGTTAGGGTTAGGGTTAGGGTTAGGGTTAGGGTTAGGGTTAGGGTTAGGGTTAGGGTTAGGGTTAGGGTTAGGGTTAGGGTTAGGGTTAGGGTTAGGGTTAGGGTTAGGGTTAGGGTTAGGGTTAGGGTTAGGGTTAGGGTTAGGGTTAGGGTTAGGGTTAGGGTTAGGGTTAGGGTTAGGGTTAGGGTTAGGGTTAGGGTTAGGGTTAGGGTTAGGGTTAGGGTTAGGGTTAGGGTTAGGGTTAGGGTTAGGGTTAGGGTTAGGGTTAGGGTTAGGGTTAGGGTTAGGGTTAGGGTTAGGGTTAGGGTTAGGGTTAGGGTTAGGGTTAGGGTTAGGGTTAGGGTTAGGGTTAGGGTTAGGGTTAGGGTTAGGGTTAGGGTTAGGGTTAGGGTTAGGGTTAGGGTTAGGGTTAGGGTTAGGGTTAGGGTTAGGGTTAGGGTTAGGGTTAGGGTTAGGGTTAGGGTTAGGGTTAGGGTTAGGGTTAGGGTTAGGGTTAGGGTTAGGGTTAGGGTTAGGGTTAGGGTTAGGGTTAGGGTTAGGGTTAGGGTTAGGGTTAGGGTTAGGGTTAGGGTTAGGGTTAGGGTTAGGGTTAGGGTTAGGGTTAGGGTTAGGGTTAGGGTTAGGGTTAGGGTTAGGGTTAGGGTTAGGGTTAGGGTTAGGGTTAGGGTTAGGGTTAGGGTTAGGGTTAGGGTTAGGGTTAGGGTTAGGGTTAGGGTTAGGGTTAGGGTTAGGGTTAGGGTTAGGGTTAGGGTTAGGGTTAGGGTTAGGGTTAGGGTTAGGGTTAGGGTTAGGGTTAGGGTTAGGGTTAGGGTTAGGGTTAGGGTTAGGGTTAGGGTTAGGGTTAGGGTTAGGGTTAGGGTTAGGGTTAGGGTTAGGGTTAGGGTTAGGGTTAGGGTTAGGGTTAGGGTTAGGGTTAGGGTTAGGGTTAGGGTTAGGGTTAGGGTTAGGGTTAGGGTTAGGGTTAGGGTTAGGGTTAGGGTTAGGGTTAGGGTTAGGGTTAGGGTTAGGGTTAGGGTTAGGGTTAGGGTTAGGGTTAGGGTTAGGGTTAGGGTTAGGGTTAGGGTTAGGGTTAGGGTTAGGGTTAGGGTTAGGGTTAGGGTTAGGGTTAGGGTTAGGGTTAGGGTTAGGGTTAGGGTTAGGGTTAGGGTTAGGGTTAGGGTTAGGGTTAGGGTTAGGGTTAGGGTTAGGGTTAGGGTTAGGGTTAGGGTTAGGGTTAGGGTTAGGGTTAGGGTTAGGGTTAGGGTTAGGGTTAGGGTTAGGGTTAGGGTTAGGGTTAGGGTTAGGGTTAGGGTTAGGGTTAGGGTTAGGGTTAGGGTTAGGGTTAGGGTTAGGGTTAGGGTTAGGGTTAGGGTTAGGGTTAGGGTTAGGGTTAGGGTTAGGGTTAGGGTTAGGGTTAGGGTTAGGGTTAGGGTTAGGGTTAGGGTTAGGGTTAGGGTTAGGGTTAGGGTTAGGGTTAGGGTTAGGGTTAGGGTTAGGGTTAGGGTTAGGGTTAGGGTTAGGGTTAGGGTTAGGGTTAGGGTTAGGGTTAGGGTTAGGGTTAGGGTTAGGGTTAGGGTTAGGGTTAGGGTTAGGGTTAGGGTTAGGGTTAGGGTTAGGGTTAGGGTTAGGGTTAGGGTTAGGGTTAGGGTTAGGGTTAGGGTTAGGGTTAGGGTTAGGGTTAGGGTTAGGGTTAGGGTTAGGGTTAGGGTTAGGGTTAGGGTTAGGGTTAGGGTTAGGGTTAGGGTTAGGGTTAGGGTTAGGGTTAGGGTTAGGGTTAGGGTTAGGGTTAGGGTTAGGGTTAGGGTTAGGGTTAGGGTTAGGGTTAGGGTTAGGGTTAGGGTTAGGGTTAGGGTTAGG